>NC_072734.1:53137850-53366403 GCF_026930045.1 Uloborus diversus | reverse complement strand
CACATAAAGGCACATATGTGTACCAAATTTCGTTCGATTTCATGCGGTAGTTTTTGCTGTAGAGCGGCCACAAAAAACTGGTCACACACAGACGTGACACACATACACACATACACACACACATACACACAGACAGACAGACATTTTCCAAAAATAGTCGAAATGGACTCAGCACACCTCAAAACGTTCGAATCCGTCAAAATTCGAAATTCGAAAGTTTGCACGAATCCAATACTTTCTTCTATATATTAGATATAGAAGAAAGTAACAAAATGACACATGCAAAAACTTGACGACCATCCCAATGTCTGAATTATTGCAAAAGCAAAGCAAAGAGCGAAAATTGAAAGTTACTTTAAAAGCCTTACTTGAATTAATTACAAATATTTTATTTATTAAAAAACATAAGATGGCAACCGTTAAAAATTTTAATTCATTGAGATAATATTTCCGATCATTTCCATACAATTAAAATCACGAGAAATACGCAGACGACAATCTATTACGATTTATCTTTCTTATTGTTGCATTAATAAAACTATTTTTATTCGCAAAAAAAAAAAAAAAAAATCAACACCTCTTGGAGCGATTGGCGTCAAAATTGAACCAAAGCCTGTTTACGTATGGATTCACATATATTCCAAATTTCAAACAGAACGTAGCATTACTTCTTGAGATAGGGCACTCACAATGGAAAAAAAGAACGGGCGATTGCGCTACCCCCTTTTTAGCTGTTGACACCAAAATAAAATCAGCTCTTATACCCACTAAGGGCTACTTGTCAAAAAATTTTTGTTTGATTCCGTTCGTTATTTCTTGAGATACAGCAGTCACAATTCACGACAAAAAACGTTCTATAACTCAACGCCCGTTTGAGCTATTGACACCAAAATTGAATCAGCACCTGCTCCAGTTAGGGGCAACATATGGACCAAATTTTGTTTGATTCCGCCAGTTACTTCCTGAGGAATAGCAATCACGCATAACTCAAAAAACGTCCCATTGCTCCACCCCCCTTGGAGGAATTCGTGCCAAAAAGCAATGGGCGCAAGTTTACATAGGGTCACATATGTGTACCGAATTTCGTTCAATTTCATGCGATAGTTTTTGCTGTAGAGCGGCCACAAAAAACTGGTCACACACAGACGTGACACATACACACAAATACATACACACACACACATACATACACACACACAGATAGACAGACATTTTCCAAAAATAGTCGAAATGGACTCAGCACACCTCAAAACGTTCGAATCCGTCAAAATTCGAAATTCGAAAATTTGCACGAATCCAATACTTTCTTCTATATATTAGATATAGAAGAAAGTAAAAATACAAAATTTTACTGTTTATACGGGTCCCCCAACTTATATTTAGGGAAATAATTTCCATTAAAAAATAATTCCAACACAAAAATTTTGACATTTGTGCGACCAAATCTCAAGGAGATATTTGAGTTCGAAGTTTTAAGGATTCATACAGAAGATGAGATCGGAACATATCGCCTTTTCAGAAAAATGACAGGTTGTCGAAGTAAAGAAACAAAGTATTTATATTTTTCATTGTTATTCAAAAAATAATGCAAATGATGATTCTTTGCCCTATTTATATTTTTCTTACTGGCACGTGATGGTTCTTTGACTTTTTTTTTAGTACTGCTATCTGATGGCGATGTGCCTTATGTTTCTTTCTAGTTTTGCCATCTGAGGGTATCATTCTCTTTTTCATTTCTAGTGCTGCATTCTGATCGATTACAGATACGCCCTATATTTTTTCTTGTGCAATCATCTGATTGTTTTATTCCCTACTTGATTTTTACTAATGCCATCTGACGGTTCTATGCTTTTTTTTCCTAATGATTCTACGCACATTGCACAATTTTCATTTTTAGTGCTGCAATCAGATAGTTATGTGTCCTAGTTACTTTCTTCTATATCTAATATATAGAAGAAAGTATTGGATTCGTGCAAATTTTCGAATTTCGAATTTTGACGGATTCGAACGTTTTGAGGTGTGATGAGTCCATTTCGACTATTTTTGGAAAATGTCTGTCTGTGTGTGTGTCCGTGTGTGTGTGTGTGTCACGTCTGTATGTGACCAGTTTTTTGTGGCCGCTCTACAGCAAAAACTACCGCATGAAATCGAACGAAATTTGGTACACATATGTGCCCCTATGTGAACTTGTGCCCATTGGTTTTTAGCGCGAATTCCTCCAAGTGGGGTGGAGCAATGGGACGTTTTTTGAGTTACGCGTGCTTGCTATTCCTCAGTAAGTAACTAGTGGAATCAAACAAAATTTGGTCCATATGTTGCCATTAACAGGAACAGGTGCTGATTCAATTTTGGTGTCAATAACTCAAACGGGGGTTGAGCAATAGAAAGTTTTTTGTCGTCAATTGTGACTGCTGTAACTAAAGAAATAATGAACGGGATGAAAGAAAAATTTATTAAATTATCTCAATGACTTGAAATTTTTAACTGTTGCCATCTTATGTTTGTTAACAAATAAAATATTTGTAATTAATTCAAGCAAGGCTTTTAAAATAACTTTCAATTTTCGCTCTTTGCTTTGCTTTTGTAATAATTCAGACATTGGGATGGTCGTCAAGTTTTTGCATGTGTACTTTTGTTTTTGTTGGGAATATTGCTTCCTCGTCAAGCATGGGGAGGGATCAGAAAAAAAAAGAAAAAAATTAATTTGAATTTTGACGTCTTGAATTCAAATTATGTTTTTCGCAATCACGAGTGTGTGTATGTAGGCGTGTGTGTTTGTGTGTAGGGATATGTGTATCTGTGTGTAGGCATGTGTGTTTGTGTCTGTGTGCTGGCATAAGTGTGTGGGTAGTTGTGTGCATGAATGTGTGTGTATGTGTGTGTGTGTGTTTTTGTGTGTGTATGTATGTTTTTTTGTGTGTGTATGTGTAGGTGTCTGTATGTATGCGTGTGTGTATGTGTTTGTGTGTATAGGTGTATGTGTGTGTGTGTGTGTGTGTGTGTGTAGTTGTGTATGTATGCGCATGTGTGTAGGACATGGATGCAACCAGGCGACGGCTTTCGCTATAGGAGCAGCATGGTGAGGACCCGGTCGACGGTGATGGTGCGGAGGGTGGCGATGGGAAAATAAAATGATAGGACATCAAAACAGTCAAATGAAAGCAATAAGCAATCGTGATTGCTCAAAAATATAGAAGAAAGTTTCGTGATGGTCACATCATACTAGTTTTATTTTTTGTGCTGCCATGTGTTGGTTCTATGCCCTAAATTTATTTTCGTATTGGCATCAGAAGATTATTTGCATTCTTTTTATTTCTACTAATGCTATCTGATGGTTCTCTGTCCGATTTTTATTTCGGGTGCTTACCCGTTATGGTTTACTGCCGTGTTTTTTTTATATTTTTTTAAAGCAATCACGATTGCTTATTGCTTTCATTTGACTGTTTTTGGCGTGCTATCATTTTATTTTCCCACCGCCACCCTCCGCACCATCACCGTCGACCGGCGCCTCACGATGCTGCTCCTCTAGCGAAAGCCGTCTCCAGGTTGCATCAATAACCTACACACACGCGCATACATACACAACTACACACACGCGCATACTACACAACTACACGCACGAGCATACATACACAACTACACACACACATACACCTACACACACAAACACATACACACACGCATACATACAGACACCTACACATACACACACACAAAAACATACACACACATACACACAACTACCCATACACTCATGCCTGCGCACAGACACAAACACACATGCCTACACACATACACATACCCCCTACACACAAACACACCTACCCCCCACACACAAACACACTCGCCTACATACACACACTCGTGATTGCGAAAAACATAATTTGAATTCAAGATGTCAAAATTCAAATTAATTTTTTTTTAGTACTGCCGTCTGATGACTCTTTTCTTTATTCCGATTTCTAGTGCTGCCATCTGCTGGTTTTATGCCTTGTTCTTTCTTCTAATGCTAAAATCTAATGGTGCTATGCCCTATTTTTCTTCCTGGTGCTTTCTCCTGATGGCTCTTTGCCCTGTTTTTTAGTGCTGCCGTCTGATAGCTCTATGACCTTTTTCGACTTCTAGATTTGCCATTTGATGGTTCAACGCCCTATTTTTCTTTCGAATGCGGATATCTGATGGTTTTCTTACCTATTTCTCAGATTGTGCTGCCAACTGATGTGTGCTATTTTTCTTCCTAGTGCTGCCATCTAGTGGTTATATTCCTTTATTAATTGTTAATGCTGCTTTCTGGTGGTTTTACTCCCTTATTCATTGCTAGTGCTGCCATCTGATGGTCCTATGCACAATTTTCATTTATAGTGTTGCCATTTGATAGTCCTATACGACGGCGACGTTTTCATTTGAATGCTACTGTTGGTTCCATGCATAATTTTCACTTCGCGTTCAGCCTTCATGTTGTTCTATGCCCGATTTTCATTTCTAGTGCTGGCACCTAATGGTTCTTCGCTCTGGTATTGTTTAGTGCTGCCATCTAATGACTCTATGCCCTCTTTCGATTGCTAGTGCTGCTATCTGCTGGTTTTACGCCCTGCTTTTTCTTCCAAAGCTGCCATCCGATGGTTTTATTCCGGTTTTTAGTTCTATTGCTGCCATCTGATGGTTCTATGCCCTATTTCATTTCTAGTGCTGTCATTTGATGCTTCTATGCTATTTTTTAATTTCCAGTGCTGCCATCTGATAGTACTCAGTATTCATTGGGAATGTTTTTCGCTGCTTAGAGATATCTTCAACATGTATGCGTTTCAACTTTCTGGGCTGTCGAGAAATAATATCCCTGCTTTTTTTAACCTATTACACAACTCCCCCTCCCGGGGGCAAAATTAGTTACATTTCATCTTTGCCTTTCTTTCGCCTTGTCACACTTCACTCTTTTTTTCACAAGCATATTATTGAAATAAAAATCGCATATCACAGGTCTTGCTACCCATCTCTACCCCTTGTCACAAGCTGTTAGATTTTCGCTTACTCCTTGCCTATCTCAAAGCATGACATCATTTTTGGATGATCCCTTTATAAAAACATTAATACAGTTAAAAATACATTTTTTTTTAGATTTCTACGAGTAAAAATCAAGCTCTAAGCTTTTACTTTCAGATTTTTTACGCTTCCATTCAGTTATTTAAAAAGTACATGTATTATTTAAAACAGTTATGTGTGCGATGCTGTTGTCTAAAACCGATTAGAGAAAGATGAACACTTAGTTAGATTTTGGCCCTTTTTAAAAGATAAGATAAAACTTTCAACAAGGAGAAAAATTAAAACTAGGAGAAATAAGAGTTGAAAAAATATCTTTGTGTTTTAAATGTAAATAAGAAATAACAACGATTATCTTTACGAATCACATATTATTGCAGACACGTGTTTGGGCGTTAAAAGGAACGCCTTTGCGGACGCAAGATTTGTGCCCGACGCAAGTTTTGTCAGCAGTAATCAGCAATTTGTGCATTAAGCACTTTTATTCCTGACTTAACTAGGATGTAATTTACAATCAGGAACATTGAAAGCAGCACCCCAAGAATGAAGAAAGGCACAATCTCGAAACTTTGCATATAAGAAGAGTAACATCTGATATGCAAATAATCCAAATTTGCGCATGACTGTTTAACCACAGTATCGTTGCATTTGGGAAAAAGGTGCTACATATACCAGTACATAATTTAAAATTTTTAAATTTTACAGTTACATCCCGATTGTTGGAGAACCTTAAGGAGTGAAGGATGCTAGGTAGGCGAGTTAGAAAATGTTGCTCACAGTTAAGCGAGTTTTAGAGAGGTTTGATCATCGGCATGAAAATTGCGGGCTGGTGGATGAGCCGTGTTGCTACCCAGGAGGATCGTTCGGAGTGTTCCGTAAGAAAGTTTTGGAGGCAGTGGACACGAAATGGTCGTGGGAAAAATTGGATACGGAGTGACCAGTAAGACGACGAGGAGAGAGGATCGAAGGATTGTCCAGCAAGCGCTCGTGGATCCCACAGTTACTCGTTTCACCATACAAGACGACGTAGTGGTAGCAGTTGCTCCCCGAACCATTTCCAGACGTCTAGCGGAAGTGAAGCTGCAGTCCAAGCGTCCTTTTCCTGTTCTCCCTTTAACACTAAAACATAGGCAACTCTGTCTACAATAGTGCGAAGCCAGAGCGATGTGGGATGTCATTGAATGGCAAAAAGTGATGTTCACTGATGAATCCCGGTTCATTTTTGGGTCAGATGATAACCGCGCACGGGTGTGGAGGTGCCCTGGAGAAAGGTACCATTCCACCCATTCTATCGCCCGACACACTGCCTGCACCGCGGGCATAATGGTCTGGGGGGTCCATAGGACGAGCACAAGACCTGATACCACGTTGCATCGGAAATGTACCTCGGACCGGAACTTTGTTTTATTAATTGGGGCCCCACGATTACAAATGTGTCGACAGCAGATAAACTGTATGTGTTCGAACTCTCTTGTCAGCTCATTGGTGACCATTTTCTCTTTTGTAATTGATTAAGGTTTTAATATTGATGATTAATATTCAGTGCGTAACGCCTCATGATGCTTCGATTAGTTTCTAATTAAACATTTTTGTATTTGATGGGAGTTTGTAAAATTTTTGTGTCACGTGCTATTTCTCCTTTAGGAAAAATTGAGATGTAGTTTAATTGCTTTTACTACAATGAATAAGGTACGATTTGTATTTGAGCTGATTTCATATGTTTATCCCACGATGCAATTAGATTGCATATTTTGAGCACGTGGCGCCGTATTTCTCTTATCTGGGAAATTTTGTTATGAAGTGTTTAATGATAAGAATTTATATCTGGGTTAATGGATTGGACATAAAAAAGCTATACGATCACTTTTGTAAGAAAATTGGGAAGTTAATTTGTAAATTAAAAGAGATTTTTTTTCCTATTAAGGCTTAAAGTAAACAATCCGTACACTTGTATTTGTTCAATTGTCTAGATTTTGAGATCAAGTGTATCGCTCACTTATATTATTCTGCATATGAAATTTCACTGCAAACCAATGTTTCCTTCTTCTGGCGCTAATTTCAGTGTTCCTGAGTGCAGACCGATTGTTAAATTTGCTTTTAGTAAAGTCTTAAAATTCAATTAGCACACTGTCTCAACAGATAGTATATTGAATTTCAGACAATTTTTAAATTAAATATTAGACATTGAAAAGTATTGCCAATTACTTTATTAGAAATAAAACTTTACCTCTTCCTTGGTTAATACGCCACACACTACAGGTAGTATGCATCCAGCTAAAGAAGAAATTGCTGCTGTAAGACCCGATAAAGATCCTAAGAAATAAAATTATACTAGAAATGTTATATGACAAATCTAGGAAGGAATTTCTGATCTGAATGCTATTTTAGTAGGGGACTTCTTTCCCACGTGGTTTTAAAGCCATGATAGTAAAGATCGTACCCCTGGATCTACGTCTTGTACATTTGAAAGGTAACAAATTGATCGTTGTTATAAATTTAATTTGGAACGCATGCCCTGATTCCACATTTCTTGAAAAGTTCTCATTTTTTTAAAAAAAACACTTATAATGATGAGAACATAACTTCAATTGTCCTCTCTAAGACACGAAGCTAAAAATACTATTTTCTGTGATAAACTGTATGATAAACGTAATTTATGCATTCCCCTCAAGTATTATTTTGTCTCTGTCACCCGCCCTGTCTAGCAGTGAGAAGAGTTCGACTGCAACAGGGAGGTACCGGGTTCTAGTCCTGGCTGGGGATGGATATACTTTCTCTGCTGTCCTTGTCCTTCCTTTGTGTGAATACGGTGTTATGCTATGAATGGTTGCCAACCCTATAAGCGGTACATTTGGAAAAGAGAAGCAGCGCACGTCAGATTGCCAGCCTAGCTGACGCAGGACAACAACTTCTTTATTTGGTCCTTTAAAAAAAGTGTTTTTTTTTCCGCTTTTTTGGTGGTGGCTAGACCTTATAAACGCGGCGTGCATGTATTTTCACAATGGAAAAAAGAGAGAGAGAGAAATGAATTGTACTGCTATTACTGTTAATACGACTATTTCAATAACATTAATATTTTAAATGATAAGTAAATAAAAAAAATTTACAATAAATTAATAAAACAATTATAAAGGAACAACTTGAATTGACTGACCAAAAAAATCAATTGTTCCATGTATTCGAAGATAATAATTCAAATTTGGAATTTTGTTAATTTTGCTTTAGAAATGCAGGGTTTGGCACCAGGGGTGAACACAGAAGGGATTATGGCACAAGTTGCGCCATCAACGTTTCCGAGGGAGGGGGTACTTTTTAATTTTTTTATTTAAATTTATAAAAAGATTTAATTTTTATTTAAATTATTTATTTCATTTAATTCTGTTCGTATTTTATTTCATTTATTTATTTAGTTTGCGTGTGTGTGTACAAGGCATTTAAAGTCAGAACTGTTCTAGTAAAATAATAATAATAATGATAATAAATAAATAATAAAAAATTATTTAAAAAAATAAATAAAATAACATAACATAAGAGAGCTAAAAAATGAAAAATGAAAATGATAAGGTGGATTGGGAATAATTTTGGGGGGAAATTAGCGCCATTGATCTTGAGGTGATGGGCACCCCTGTTCGGCACATTAACATCCCGTATTTGAAGCGGGCTCTATGTGAGTTCGGGTGAGGGCACTGTGTCCGTAGATATCAGTATACATTAGGGTGCAACGCCAAAAAAAGAAATACTTTTTCTTTTATACAGAGTGGTTATAAAATAACGTGAGTTGTTCAGAGCCCTAAAGCGAGTGAAGTAGTGGACGAAACATTGCCAGATTTCATGCGCATTCACAGTAGACCATGGGATTTCGATTTCTGAAATTAAAAAAAAAAGAAAAATTAATTTGAATTTTGACATCTTAAATTCAAATTATGTTTTTCGCATTCACAAGTGTGTGTATGTAGGCGTGTGTGTTTGTGTGGGGGGTGGGGTATGTGTGTTTGTGTGTAGGGGGTATGTGTATGTGTGTAGGCATGTGTGTTGGTGTCTGTGTGCTGGCATAAGTGTGCGGGTAGTTGTGTATAAGAATGTGTGTGTGGGGGGTATGTGTATGTGTGTGTAGGCATATGTGTTTGTGTCTGTGTGCAGGTATGAATGTGTGGGTAGTTGTGTGTATGTGTTTGTGTGTGTAGGTGTATGTGCGTGTATGTGTTTGTGTGCGTGTGTGTTTGTGTGTGTGTGCGTGTATGTGTTTGTGTGCGTGTGTGTTTGTGTGTGTGTGCGTGCGTGTGTGTGTAGTTCTTTATGCGGTTGTGTATGTGTGTGTAGGTGTATGTGTGCGTATGTGTTTGTGTGTAGTTGTGTATGTATGCGCGTGTGTGTAGGACATGGATGCATCCTGGAGACGGCTTTCACTATAGGAGCAGCATCACGAGGACCCGGTGACGGTGATGTTGCAGAGGGTGGCGGTGGGAAAATAAAATGATAGCACATCAAAACAGTCAAGTGAGAACAATAGGCAATCGTGATTGCTCAAAAAAAAAAAAATAGTACAAAAAAATCACCAACAGAGGAAATTTTGGCGTTGAAAAGGTGTATTACTCTGACTATTGAAGGATTAAATGCTAACTGATAAAATATGCATCAATTTTATTCGCAAAATATGATTTTTACCAACAAGTGAGGTTCAATGTGACCAACATCGAGATTTTCCAGATACTGCATACAATGCACAATATTTTCAACACCACTGGGGTTGGGTATTTTTTCGCCTACCTGTAAAAATTTTCTGGTTTTGAAAGTTGAGATATCGGGGACATGTCGCAGATACACAACGCCGTTACGAAATCCCCATGGTAGATTGACGGCCACGGTCTCCATACCGTAGGAAATGCATGACTAATAAAACTGCTATCAAAGAAATGTTGCCGCCACGCTCAGTACTTTAAGCCCAACATGGGGTGGTGCACCATCTTACACGAATATTATTCATAAAGAAATCCTTGCTGCAGCGCCGAAATTTCTTCCTGACGACGTTTGGTAAAATTCTTCTCTTGTTACAAATTGAAATTTTTTGTTGGTTTCGTTTGAACCTCATTTGTAAGCAACAATTATTTGTAGCAAAACACGTAATTTGTGCTTTTAATTGGCTTTTTTTGCATTTAATTCTTCAGTATTCGCAAGTACAGTAAAACCTGTGTAAGTTGACCACTTGCGGTGCAGCACTTTGGTGGTCAACTTAGACATGTGGTCAACTTATAGAGGGTAGTAATGAAGACTTTTTTTTTTTTGTCATTTCTTGTCTCATGCATTCATTTTTAACTAATTGGAATACTTTAAACTCACTTTCATTATTTAACATTACTTTAAAACAATAAGAAAAAATGTTGTTTAAATATTTTTAGAGATTATTTACCAGAATGACTCGTAAAGTATCATACAAATTTAAAATTTCTGTGAATCGATCAAAAAACCTCATTACTCATGATGCCTCATTACTAATGAAAAACAACTTACTTGATATTAACAATTCCTAAAAATTCATAAGTCAAAACTTACTCAAATTCTTCATTTGATTTTTTCTTGAACATTTGTAACTATGGTAATCTACTTTTCAACATAATAACTCCTTATTGAATTCTGGCGCATTTTCTAGGACTTAACATGAGTTCAATGTTTTTCGATGGAAACATAAATATTTATAGGTTTTTCTAAAATGTCTGGTTACTTATTTGAGGAACAACTGATGAAAAGTTTAGTATAATCTAATGCTTTTGCCTAGTGGTCAACTTACAAAGGGTTTTTACAATACTCCAAACCAAAGCTGGTGTATATTAGTGGTCAAGATAGACAGGTGGTCAATATAGAGAGGTGGTTAAGTTATAGAGGTTTTCCTTCATTATATAAGATAAGACTTATTCCGCTCCTGACAAAAGCGGTCAACTTAGACAAGTGGTCAACTTACAAAGGTAGTCAACTTTACAGGTTTTACTGTAATACACTTTTGCAGGACCAAATTTCCCTCTGGTGGTGACTTTTGGTACTATTTTTTATTGTAGAAATCAAAATCCCATAGTCTGCTATGTACGCCCATGAAATTTGGCAATGTTTTGTCCAATACTTCACTTGCTAGAGGGCTCTGAACACCTCGCGTTATTTTATAGCCACCCTTTACATCAAATTTCCAATAATTAGGAAAAGTTGCCATCTGTTATTGTTGGTATGTGTGCAAAAGTTTTTTGATTTGAGTTAGTACCTTCAGTTGCCGCTGGAGCCATTCATTATGCAAAATTCTGTTATTTTGCAGATGTTTTTTTAAATGTTTGCTTTCAAAGAAATTGGAATTCTTATTGTTTATAAAGTTTCCGAAAAGTGTTTCTATAGGTGTGCAGTTTTTTTATTGTTGTCGGTCAATGGCTTCAGTTATCTCTGGGCATTGGTTTCCAACCAGTGACTAGCGAGATGTACGAAGTGGGCTCACAAAAATAATATTGTAATGTAAGAATTTAAACACTTTATCTGGGAAAAAGTCTCAAGTTATAGCTGTTTTTGTTGGTCCTTTATTTGTTTTTCTCTTGCACATTCGATACTTTGGATTCAAATGTTACCACACGTACTGACATATTTTGAAAATTTAAAGAATTAAGACTCATTAACAAGGCACTAGTTTTTCCGTTGTTGTTGAACATGATAAAGTTGAACTAGTGACAAGAAAATAAAGTTCAACTTTTGAACGCAATGTATGTATATGAAAGAGTTCGAATACTTTGATTTTCCCAGCAGCCTTTCATCGGAAAATATTATTTAACTTGATGGAAACACATGACATGCAACCCACACGAACTTCTAAAACAGTTTTAGTTAACTCATACAAAAAATCCGAAAGACAGATGTTTAAAATGCTACATAAGTTAAAAATTAATACACTGTTAATGTGATGGGTAGGTTTATTTTTGAGCAAAAATTTTCTCAAACCGTGGTGTCACTAAAAACATATTGTTGTTCTTAGAATATTTACCCTCAAACCGGAATGTCGCAACAATGACTGAAGGGTGATTCTTATTTTCTGGCAGAAATTTGGGGTTTTGGTTTGTGTTTAGAAAGATTCGGATGGAATAAATGATATCAACTTCCCCCCTTAAAATTATATGTCTCATTAGGAATTTCACCAATTAGAAATCACTGACAGAATTGATGTTTGTGCCATCTGTACTTATATTCCAGACACCTATGTCAAGCTCGACGGAAGTGCATAAAAAGCAATACAGATGGCACCACTACACATATGTATTCAATAGGGAAGTTTTCGATTTTTCAATTATATTTTTATATGATAAAGTAACATGTATGAACATCATAGGTGAAAAAAATTTTGCGATACGATAAGTAGTTTTTTTTTAAATTAATTTTTAAAGTTCAAGTGCTTGTGACGTCAAATGGCATAGGAAGTGACGTCTCGCGCTCTTCCGCTAGGGGAGAAGCTGAAGGACGTGCATTCGACTTCGAAGACGAAACGTAAAAGGCTTATCTCCTCGCATTTAACTCCTCGCGTTTCTGGAACATTTTAACCTCTCATCCTCTCGGAAAAATTCGAATATCATCATTGATGTTAATTGAGGAAGATTATTTAGATTGTGCTTTAACGAATCCTGCCTCCATAGTGTGTACAAAAGGATTATTGAATTTCTAAAAAATAAAAATATCAGCGCGCTCAAAATGTCCCTAGCGAAAACAAGGGATCTTCGGCGGAAGGCCGCCCATTAGCGCCCTGTGACGTAAGCTCGTGACGTTTCAGAAGAGCGCACTTTTGCGCGTGGATTTTTAAAAAGTCATTAAAAATCAATCACGGTGTTTTAAAATTCGGCGATGGTGAATTTTTTAGTTTAGAGGGTCAATTAACAATATCCAATAGCCAAAATATAAACATTCAATAGGTTGCAACTTCCCTATTATGCTCTTTGAATTGGGTACTTTTCAATGAATCAACTTTTGTTAAAACGGTTTCAGTCATTTTTTTATTTTTAATGAGTTTGAATTGGTTTTATACAGTTTGAAGATAAACAAATTGATTTGAGTTTTCAGGGTGTTACTAACTATACCCACAACGCACAATAAGAGGGACAACCATAAAACAACAAAATGGTACTAGCTTTATCAGTGGTTCCAAATAACAACACTAAAGTAAAAACTAACTTTTATTTAAAACTTAAAAGAGAATGAAGATAAAACGAGGCAGTTACTCGTTCTCGCCAGTATTATGAGGGCTGGCGGCTCCCTTCTACTGATGTAACATAACAAGTAACATATGCTAAAAGATACAAGACAACTTTCTTAAATAGTATAGGTGAGGAATACGCTCTCTCGGCAATTCGTAACAATGATTGGTAGCGCCATCTCTCAATGGTGAATCCAGTTATTTTCTTTCTGTGAACTTTTTAATGATTGTTACTCACTACTTGCTCTGTTTTAACATTTGGCCATCAATTTTGTGGTGAAGGAGTTAAGAACTCTCATAGCTTAGCTCTGATAACAAGGCGATCGACTTTGACGAGGTCATTTATTTTTGAGCCTGAATAGGAGAATATTGTTAACAGGGTGCAACGCCAATAACCGTCGTTATTTGTGAAGCGCAAACTGGCTCTACTCTCTCATTTTTAACAAACTGAATCGCTTGATCCTTCGTACATTAAAAACAGTGGATTCTCTCCATCTGAAGACTTCCTGCCGTGAACACCCCTGCACATTATGCAAATTATCCAGTTTTCCTCCATAGTGAACAGAACACACCTATAATCTGAACACTTTTGTTGGGTCACATGGAATAGCGGGTATCTACTATCTAACCACGGATTCTATGGAATTGGAAAGCGTGTAGTTAAGACGAGTCTAGCTGAATGAGGGGGGGGGGGGGGGGAATAAAACTTTGATGCGCGTGTTCCGCTCATTTGTTGAAACTCTACTAGAGGCTAAAATAACATCTGCAAACCGCTGACATCCCTAGAAACTAATAGATGCGTCCATTTCCGCCTGTAAACCGGATGTTTGCCTTTCCATACAATCCGTGATCTGGCAGTACTGTACTTAATACAAACAGTCTGTGTAGAAGTCCAAAACCGTTGTTTATGACAGGAAAGCAATTTAGTTTGTGCTTCTCCCCTATCTTAAGTTTAATCGACAAAACCAACCGAACTAGTATTGATATATTTGAAACAAATTAAGCACACAAATGATCGTAATCATTTAGAAGTTCCACCCTTGCATGTTTAAAATTACAATAGTTTTATTACTGTAAAAGCATAGTTTTGTGCCATAACTTTAATAACTTACCTGCAAAAATGGGGGTCATTTCTATAGGAACAATCATAATACCGTGATTCATAAACCCGATGGAACCTATCCCAATAATAGAGCTGAATACTGTGGCTGTGTTTCCATAATTCGTAAAAATCATCAAAGCAAAACACATGGACCAAATCACAGAAGCTAAAAAGGTAAAAAAAAATATCCATGGAACTTTTTCACATATTTAACAATTTGTAAAATTATGTAGAACTAATTAATTTAAATACATAAACAAGTATCATTTCCCTTCGTTCAATGTTCACTTGAACGAATAGTAAATGAAGAAAATACCTCTTCAATTAGCTTCTCAAGAACTTATATTGCACGAGAGGGTTAGAAACATGGGCAAGATCCCTTACATCATTATCAGTATATCCGAAACTTATAATCTTGATTGCTCAGTTCGAAAAGATTTTTTAAACAACCTGTTATGGGATTTACACAAAACAGCTCTGTCAGTCAATATGTGCACTGAGACCTCCTCAATTAGCTTCTCAAGAACCTATCTTGCGCGAGAGGGTTAGAGACGTGGGCATGGTCTCTTACATCAATATCAGTATATCCGAAGCTATAATCTTGATTGCTCAGTTCGAAAAGATTTTCTAAAGACCTGTTATGTTATTTACACAAAACAGCTGTCAGTCAATATGTGCACTGAGACCTCTTCAATTAGCTTCTCAAGAACCTATCTTGCGCGAGAGGGTTAGAGACGTGGGCATGGTCTCTTACATCAATATCAGTATATCCGAAGCTATAATCTTGATTTCTCAGTTCGAAAAGATTTTCTAAAGACCTGTTATGTTATTTACACAAAACAGCTGTCAGTCAATATGTGCACTGAGACCTCTTCAATTAGCTTCTCAAGAACCTATCTTGCGCGAGAGGGTTAGAGACGTGGGCATGGTCTCTTATATCAATATCAGTATATCCGAAGCTATAATCTTGATTGCTCAGTTCGAAAAGATTTTCTAATGACCTCTTATGTGATTTACACAAAACAGCTGTCAGTCAATATGTGCACTGAGACCTGTTAGCAATACGTATTGTATTGCAATACATTGACATGATTGTCAGAGTGCATAGCGATTGATTGCAGAGCATGGTATTTTGCGATTCCTGTTGGTAGCTAAAAATTATGGAGTCATGTTAAATATGTTTTTCTGCATTGAATTTTCCAAACTATTGTACTTTGTTGTACATTGTTTATATTATATATTGTTGAAAACTGTTGTTCAGTGTAAACTTCATTTAAAATTGCCTTCACGTAGTTAAGTTTTAAACTATTTTTTTTTTATTTGCTTGAACAAGATCCATCTTTTAGGATGGAAAAGCTTTAAAACACACCTTGAGAGCTCAAAGCTTACAAATTATAAAATTTTGGGCAAAATTGAAATGAACGAAACAAAACAAGTAGCTCACTACATTATTATATCTCCTTTCTGATTTCATTATAATATCGTCGAAGAAAAAAACGAACGCTACATAAATGAAATTTTCGACTCAATTGCAAAAATATAAAATACAAACCTGCCATCAAAGAATTTTAAACCATATTTTTACGCATAGACTCTAATTTGAATGTGTATTCAGAATACACTACTGAAAGGTTTGTAATGTATAAAGTTCAAATACAATAAAAAAATTTTGACCTTAGATTTACCCAAAAAGATGAAAAACAATAGTGAAAACAAGCTGGCACATAAATATGTTTACTAGTATTAAAGTTACAGCATAAACTTTATTTTTTTACTCACTTATAAGATTCCAAAATTTTCTAACTTTGTTGACGCTAAATAAGTTTTCTGCTTTTGTAGATAAGAAGGCCGTAGCAACAGTAACGATCATCGTCAGCACGTAGGGCATGGAAATTAATGTTCCAATCTGCAAAGCATGAGCGATTAATGAATTACGTAGCTCAATTTTGAAAATTAAGTTTTGTGTAATTATATATATATATATATATATATATATATATATATATATATATATATATATATATATATATATATATATATATATATATATATATATATATATATATATATATATATATATATATATATATATATATATATATATATATATATATATATATTAGGGTGGTCCTTATTTTCAGAGGTTGCAGATATTTTACGCGACGCCCCCTCAATTTGTTCCATTATACAAATAAATGATCATTGCAAAATTTTAAGTCAGTCCATGAATATTAACACGTGCCCCTAGGACCCCCTTCTTTGAGTTTCGAAGAAAAAATTGCCGATTTTCTCATTTTTATGTAAAAATATTCTAACGTTTAATATTTAAAGTAATTTTGAACCTCAATAGATGCTGCTACTTCCAGACCGACCATTCTCTCACTTTCATTCTGTAAAATTTTACATGTTACAGAGGGTACATGTACACCAATGGCCTTGGGTCAAGCATAGCGCTCTTCTGCGTTCGTTCCAACCAAGCGGCAGGGGAACATTTATTTCCACAAAGATGGGCTCAAAGGTTTCTATAGGCCATTGATAAATGGCCTAGGTCATTAATAAATGATCTTTGTCAACAACAAATTCCCTCCTCCAGGCTTTGGGAGTATTGATTTTCGAAATTCCCTGTGTTTGTAAAGGTGTGGCAAATAGGGTCGTAAGGTTTCGATGCTATAAGTATAGGTAATGGCAATTATATTTTAATTCGCTGTTCTTTAGTTATAAACATACCTAAATGCTTATGCAATTTTTACTTTTTAAAACATAAATTTCGAAAAATCCTCAATTACTCTAACATATAAATATACTGTATTTTCCATGTCTGAAATATAAATTAAAAAAAAAAAATCCAGATCGGAATAATGTAAAAATCCATACTTTAAATTATTTTTCTTCTATTTGAGTACATAGTCCTTTATTAGCATCAAATACTTGCGATTCACAAGATTTAGAAACCGAAATGGATATATATCCTAACCTGTTGAACCTTTTTTTTTCTGCAGCTGGTCTACCACAACGCAAAAAAACTTGACAACTATTGACATCTGCTCGCTTTTCATCCACAAATGCCATATTAGGGATAAAGATGCTGCTTATTTATTAACGGCCAATGTAGATGCAGTAAATTTAAATCCAAATGGCCTTGTGATCATTCGTACATCCCTTAAGAGAGCAAGAGAAAATCTTTGAGAGGTAAAATCCAATTTCATGAATTTAAATATAGATTTCGTAAATATTCACTGGGATACAAAGCTACATCCAGATGTAGCTGGAAGAAGGACGCCGATAGGCTTACCGTGATAGCTTCAGGTCCTAATATTGAACAGCTACTCGGAATTCCTTAGATATTTCTTCAGTTGTATATGCTATCTTAGATGATAGCTCTATATTGCTGACTGTTCTATCTGTAGTGTTTGATACAACGGCTTGCAATACCGGCCGCATAAATTGTGCACGCAATTTTTTACAGCAAAAAACTGAACGGTGATACATTACATTTGGATTGCCATCATCATGCACTTGAAATCGTACTGCAGAGTGTGCCGTTAAAGAAGTTCTTGCCTTCCTTAGTTCTAGACCCGATAGTCCGTCATTTAAATGCTTCAAAATGTTGTGGAAAGATCTCCATCATTCAGAACTTATAACATTTCAATCAAGTACACAAAGAACTTTAATTCTAAAAGACGAAATTGATGATATATTATTGTTCGTAAAAAGTGGAATTAAGAAAGATCTTTCCCTTTATATAGGATTACAGAGAATTCTTATAACTTGTAATAATATTTCGTGATGAAGTCTTTCCTAGAAGGATGTGTTTTTGGCAACCTGGAGCCTATCCCTGAGCAAGATGGGTGGCAAAAGGAATTTCTTGTTTGAAAATTTAGGAAACAATTTAAATTTGCCTTAGGTGAAAAGAAAACCCTTAAATGCTGTTTTACAATTGAATGTACATGAAGATATGGTTTTTCGCAGAAACCCAATCGAGGTTCCTTTAAATAATATAATATGTCTGAAAAACTAGCAGCGTACAAAATGATGACAAACATGCAGCAGAAGCAGCGATTGGAAAATTCATGAATCACTTATGGTATCTAGGGTATAAACTACTAGCTTTGTCCGTTTTGGATAAAGGAATTGACTTTGAAGATAGGAAAGGACTAGTCCAAAAAATGCTTGTGATAAGAAAGACGTGTATGATGACTGTTTTAACAAATTTCAGGTAACAGTTGAAGATTTGGAATACTTTCTTAGTAAAGTTCTTCCTCTTTATGGAATCAATTACAAGTCAATAAAACTGTTTGATTAGTTACGAATACTAAAGAATTTTTTCTTATTTGATCCTGATTCATGGCAAAATGAAGGAAGCTATTTAAAGGGAAGATAGGTCGTTAAAACGCTGAAATTTGTGAAGGATACAATCTGAAAGAGGAGCATGATTAATCGAAGAATTAACTATGGAGATACATTGAGAAAAGTGTAAGATTGAGGAACGTTTCTAAAGCATTATTTTATTCTTATTCAACGTACAATCTTTAGCTGATATAAAGTAATTGAAAGATTAATTTTAGTACTACCTTACTGTAAAAATATTTTGCAAACCTAGGAGAAACGATGAACTGGGTCAGAAGTAAAAACTTAAAGATTTGTGGGAAAATTATCAAAAGTGTTAAAGTTCAACGGCCTAGGGGCATGTGTTATTATTGACCGATCGAGTTCAAATTTTGCACACGTTACTTTTTATTATAGTGTCACAAAACTAGGGGGCGTCACTTGTTGAATTCCGAAAAAAAAAATTTCCCATATAAATAAGGGCCACCCTAATATATATATATATATATATATATATATATATATATATATATATATATATATATATATATATATATATATATATATATATATATATATATATATATATATATATATATATATATATATATATATATATATATATATATATATATATATATATATATATATATATATAAATAAAGAAACACTATCATATACTGTATTTATAACCTGGACAAGTCAACCAAAATGAACTTCACTACTCAGTTCAATAGGCGCCATAGGTAGCTCTATGATACTGGTAGACAACAAATTTGATAGCAAAACGTATAAGGAAGAATTAAACAAGAAAGATTTTTTTTATTTTTCAAAGAACAAAAAATGAAAAAATCCCAAAATACCCTGGGGCCCCATCACGGGGGAGGGGGGGGGGCATCACCCCCCCAAGGGTAGGGAAAAACCATAAGATGTATCGTGAGTGCTGCTGGCAAAATTGCCTAAGAAAGCAGCACTAGTCCCCGAGATCTCACAAAACTAGCCATAGGGGTACACTTGTTGAATTCTGAAAAAAAAAAAAAAAAAATTCCCATATAAACAAGGACCACCCTAATATATATATATATATATATATATATATATATATATATATATATATATATATATATATATATATATATATATATATATATATATATATATATATATATATATATATATATATATATATATATATATATATATATATATATATATATATATATATATATACACACATCGCACCCGTCAGAAAACGTGACACAACTCAAAAAAAAAAAAAAACGGCATTGGAGAAATCAAAGTTTTACGCAATGGTAGTTTTACACGATGTACAGTCTCAAATGTTACAATTGAATATTTATCCATGTGGGTTGTTTGTAAATTTTCACATGCGTCAGCCCGTAATTTGTTAAAGTTAACATTGTTGAATACGTACAAAGGGATGACGTATTTAATAATAAGAAAAAAAAAAAAAAAAAGAAGCAACGAGTTGGAAAAAATAGTAAAAATTGAGGATTTACAAAACAGCCAAGACAACTCGGAACCTAAAGCCGAAGCTTATAATAATTCTCATTCAGAAAAAACCGCGTTTTCCTTCAGCTCATCGGATGATCCTCTATCAGATAATTGAAAAACGAGCTGATGTGTGCATCACATGACTTCCTTTTACTCCTATTTAAAGATAATAGTGCCTCGGAGTAAGCAAAAAAGCACTTTAAATACTTTCATTCCTAGTTTGTTGCAAACCGAAGCAAAGAAAATGTTTTATACAGATAAATTTTCTCAATATTCGCAGTTTTAATGTGATTCAATGGTTAACTCTCTAAATATGGCCAAATTTAAACCAGATTAAAAAAAAAAACCGCCAAATTCGTCGCCAAGTTGGCAAACAAAAGCTTGGCAATGTATTGCCAAGTGTTTGCCAAATTATAGCACCGCTTGAGTTTACATTGAAATTAACAATGATTTTATCCCAAAAAGGTCTAAAAGACCCCCTTTGGACCATTCGAATGCAACCAAAAGAGAAGGTGCACAACTAGACCCCACTTGGAGTCTATGTGCCAAATCTCAACTTTCTAGGACATACCGTTCTTGAGTTATGCAAGATACATACACACATACGCACTAGGGTGGGTCGATTTTGACTTTTTTTTGAAATCGAAAACGCCTGTGGTGGGAAAAGTTGTGTATTGACATCAAATGCTCGCATAAAAAATTTTTTGGAAATCAAAATATATTTAGATTTCCCGCCAGCCCCTTAAAGTTTGGCCAAATGTGTAAAAATTGAAAAAATTTTAGTTTTTTTTAAAAAATCTTATGTATAATATTTTTAATCGCCTGTGGTGGGAAAAAATGTGTATTGACATCTAATGCTCATAAAAATTTGTTTTTGGTAATCAAAAGATATTTAGATCCCTCACCAGTCCGATTGAAATTTCAACAAATATGGAAAAATTGACATTTATTTATTATTTTTTAAATTTCTCATGATTGATTTTTTTTATCACCCGTTGTGAAAATGATTGCCTAGTAAGATTTTTCACTCATAAGTAATAATAATAATAATATTCAAGATCCGCTCAACCGGTGAAATTAGGAATATTTTATTAATTTTTTAAAATTTTGACGTTTTAAAGCAAAAATTTTATCCAACTCTTTTTTTTTTTAAAAGTTTATGCATTTTTTATACTTTATTTTTCTATAATATTACTATAGAATTCTTTAGGATTAAAACATAGTGTTACAAATTCTGTAAAAAGTAATAATTGTAGTAACGTAACCTGTAAATAGTTTCCCGTAATGAATATACAACCCCTTTTCATTCCGCTAAAGTATACGATCCCCTATTTCCTTTTCTTTTCATTGATAAAATTTGATAACGGTCAACGCATTTCGAGAAGCGTGTGGAATATTTGAGAGATTTCTTTCGATGTTTATAAAGGCGTCCCACGTGATAAACAAGAGAGTTTCGATTGAGGATTTCGAACTGGGAGTGTATTAGCTCTGTTTATAGCGAAGCATTTCGCTGTGTTGTTTTCGTATTTGGAAATAAATATGTGTGTAAACGTTGAGTTTACGATGTTGTGTGATAGTTGCTTAATTGCTGATGAATAATTTAGCAGTTGTTGACGATCTTTCCTGTACATAGTGTAAATAAATTTCCTGTGCCTTATCAAGAACTGTGTCTTCATTTCAAGAAAGTGGAAGTCGCACCGAATCCGTTAGAATTTGGCGCCCAACGTGGGGCTACTTCTGGACTTTCTTGGAGTAAGTGTGACTTTGGACATTATTTTCATAAAAACTTTATAAGGTTGGAACTTGTTTTTATGGTGATTACTCGCGCAATGGATGAACAATTAAAACAACTTCTTGACGCAATCACCTCTGTGAAAAGTGATTTGACTGCAAGTTTTACTGCAAATCAGGAACAATTGAAAAATGAATTAGCGACTAACCAAGAACTGTTAAATAGTGATTTAACTGCTAAAATTACTACAAGTCACGATGAAATGAAAAGTGACCTAACGTCGATGAAAACCATGATGGAGAATCAACTAACCACCATGGGAGATAAAGTCGATGCCCTGGAAGAAAAATTTGATACTGTGGAAGAGCGCATCGCCAATATGGAAAATAAGTTGGAAGACGAAGACAAGAAATTGACTTCATTTAAGGAAGAAATAATTAAGGACGTGGAAAGGAGATTGGCGACCGCGGAAAGCAGCTCTGTACAGTTTGGCGCTCCCACATCTGTTGCTCGACCGTCCATTAAACTGGCCACATTTGATGGGAAAAGTTCGTGGCAGGTGTACAAGACCCAATTCATGATAGTGGCGGAAGCGAACGGATGGGACTCTGCTACCAAGGCCTGTCATCTTGCAGCATCCCTGAGAGGTGACGCAACGGACATTCTCCAGACCCTTCCGGACAGCCAGCGCCTGGATTTCGCCGCCCTCACATCTGCGTTGGAGCTTCGCTTCGGTGAGAAGTGCCAGAAAGATTTCAGCCGACTCCAGTTGAAGTCCCGTTTCCAGAAAACCGGGGAAACCCTGCAAGAGCTAGCGGCGGACGTCGAGAGATTGTCTCATCTTGCTTTTTGCGACTGTCCTGCGGATGTTCGAGACAACCTGGCACTGAACTACTACATCGACGGGGTTCGAGATCCGGAAATCCAGAAAGCTCTACGGATGGCGGATGTCAAAGACCTGAATTCTGCTGTTGTGTATGCGATGAAGTTGGAGGCCGCCCAGCAAGCAACCCGCAAGGATCGCCATTCAATCCGCGGCGTGAAAACTGATGAGCCTGATCCGGTTTCGTCACGCTTTGCTGAACTGGAAAAGCAAATAAAAGAAATTGCAGGAATCCTCAAAAGGACTTCGGCTCCCAAGTACCAAAATGGACAATCACTTAAGTGCTGGAAATGTGGCGGCGAGGGTCACTTACGAAGAAACTGTGAAGCTCGCCAAGAAACCAGAGGGAAGAGCACCTCTCCCTCCCAGGTCCAGGAAAACTAAGCCATGGCAATCTCGCGGGGCGGAGGTCGCCAAATTGGAATGAGCCCCATCTTAAAGTTTTCCAGATTTCATCGACAAGTGGCGGCAGTAATGGACTGTTTGTTTACGCATACGTAAACGGGTTTCCCTGCGAACTGATTATTGACACTGGAGCCAATGTTACAATCATTAGAACAGATGTGGCTCGTCAATTTGGACTCAACATTCTATGGACGCCGCCCTGCGTTACCCTCCAAACTGTGACAGGTGACAAGATCGAGATTGAAGGTAAAGTAAACTTAGAAATTGTGTTTGGAAATGCCACTTACCATCATACGGCATTCGTTGCTGCTATCACAAATCCCTTCATTCTCGGATTCGACTTTTTAAAGAAGTATGACTTCAACCTCGACTTCAAGACAAATGAGCTGCACTCGATGAGAGAAGACATAGCCGTTTTCCACGCAGAAAGTGATGTAAAATCTGCTCATCAAATAATAGCCCAAACAGATTTATCGATTCCCTCAAGGTCAGAATCATTAATACCTGGCTCCATTGAAGAAAGCAATAGTTTTCGATTTGGACTCATTGAATACCCCAACCTAAACAATAACCTAAAAGGAGTGCTGGTAGCATCTACGCTTGTGGACCTTTCTATGGATGTAATTCCTGTGAGAGTCGCCAACGTGAGTGAAAGGCCAAGGAATATCCGAAAAGGTGAAGTGTTGGCAACTTGTACTCCAGTAAACTGCATCATTAGAAGAATCAATTCCCCTGCGACTGTGTCTTCTGAGTCCTTGGCATCGAAGTTAATTGGGAGTGCGCCGTTATCGAATGATCAAAGAACTGCTGTGGAACAATTGGTGGATGACTTCAAGCATCTGTTTTCATCTACATCGGAGGATGTTGGCCGTACGAATTTAACGCAACATAGGATCTACACTGGAGAACACCCCCCTATTAAACAGCATCCAAGACGACTACTGTTCGCCAAGAAGGAAGAGGTTGAGACCCTCCTGAAAGAGATGAAGGAGAATGATGTAATCGAACCTTCATTCAGTCCTTGGGCCTCTCCCATCTTCTTGGTCCGAAAGAAAGATGGCTCCACCAGATTTTGTGTCGATTACCGACGGCTGAATGAAATCACCAAGAAAGACAGTTACCCTCTTCCACGGATAGACGACACCTTGGACACTCTTTCCGGACACAAGTGGTTTTCGACCCTGGACTTGGAAGGCGGCTACTGGCAGGTTGAGATACACCCTGATGACCGAGAGAAGACAGCGTTTACAACTGGACAAGGCTTATGGCAGTTTAAAGTGATGGCCTTCGGCCTCTGCAATGCACCAGCTACGTTCGAGCGTCTTATGGAGACAGTGTTAAGAGGACTTTCCTACGAATCCTGTCTGGTCTACTTAGACGATATCATCATCGTGGGAAGCAGTTTCGAAGAACATCTGGCAAATCTTAGGAAGGTGCTGCAAAAGCTTAAGGAAGCCAATCTGAAGTTAAGCCCGTCCAAATGTCATTTGTTCCGCCGGGAAGTGAACTACCTTGGTCACATCATCTCTTCTGAAGGTGTACAAACCGATCCAGAAAAGGTATCTGCGGTCAAGAGCTGGAGTCATCCCGAAAACATCCATCAGCTGCGAAGTTTCCTGGGGCTCTGCACGTACTACAGGAAGTTTGTAAAGGGTTTTTCCAACATTGCACGACCTTTGCATAAGCTGACGGAGAGCAAGCAAAAGTTTGAATGGTCCAAAGAATGCGAAGATGCATTTCTACGACTGAAGGAGGCTTTAACATCAACGCCTATTCTCGCCTATCCTCAGCCTGAAAAATCCTTCATCCTGGACACTGATGCGAGCAACGAGGGCATCGGAGCTGTTTTATCCCAAGAAATTGACGGAAATGAACATGTCATCGCTTACTGGAGCAAATGCTTATCAAAGTCGGAGCGAAATTACTGCGTCACCAGAAAGGAGTTACTGGCCATAGTGAAAGCTATAGAACACTTCCATCATTACCTCTACGGCCGAAAATTTCTGCTTCGGACAGATCATGCATCGTTAACTTGGCTTTTGAACTTCAAGAATCCAGAAGGCCAGATAGCCAGGTGGATACAGCGGCTCCAGGAATATGACATGGAGATCAAGCACCGAAAAGGGTTGTCTCACGGTAATGCAGACGCTTTATCAAGGAAACCCTGTCCTGAGAACTGCAATTATTGTTCCCGAATCGAGAAACAGTATGGAACGACTAGCCCTACCGCCTATCAGGTCAGTGACTCCAATATCATCAGAACCTGATCCATGGAGTGACAACCAAGTTCGAAAAGATCAACTTGAAGACCCCGACATAAAACCAATTTTGGAGTTCATGGAATGTGACAGTCGGCGCCCTAGCTGGCAGGACGTTTCCATCTTCAGCCCTGCGACAAAAAGATACTGGGCTTTATGGAACTCACTCCATTTACGGAACGGCGTACTGTACCGAAAATGGGAATCTGATGACGGCAAAACATCTAGGTGGCAGTTACTACTTCCCCGAGCAAGGATTTCAGATGTTCTGAAAGAAATACATAGTAGTGCGACTGGAGGACATTTTGGTGTCTTGAAAACCCTCAATAAAGTTCGGGAGCGCTTCTTCTGGAGCAAGGCGAATGATGACGTGGAGAAGTGGTGCCATTCTTGTGACGCCTGTGCTGCTCGTAAAGGACCGAAGAAAAGAAGCAGAGGGAAG
Organism: Uloborus diversus; assembly: GCF_026930045.1. NCBI lineage: Eukaryota > Metazoa > Arthropoda > Arachnida > Araneae > Uloboridae > Uloborus > Uloborus diversus. The sequence continues at coordinate 53,340,497 of NC_072734.1, read as the reverse complement.
CTACATCTGTACAACGTTGGAGCTCCTTTCGAACGAATTGGGATAGACATCCTGGGTCCTCTACCAAGAACTGCTGATGGGAACAAATACATTCTTGTTTCCATCGACTATTTCACCAAATGGCCCGAAGTGTATCCCATTCCAGATCAAGAAGCTACCACCGTAGCCGAGACTCTAGTCCAACATTGGATCTCGAGATATGGAACACCTTTGCAGATTCATTCCGATCAAGGGAGGAATTTCATCTCTGCTGTGTTTAAGGGCCTATGTCAAATTTTCGGAATTGAGAAAACTAGGACAACACCACTACACCCACAATCGGACGGCATGGTGGAGAGATTTAACCGCACAATCCTAAATAATCTCTCGCTTATGGTATCCAGAAATCAACAGGATTGGGACAAGAAGCTACCTTTGTTCCTGCTGGCCTGCCGCAGTGCTGTCCACGAGACTACCGGATATGCCCCATCTCAGATGCTCTTCGGACGAGAGCTTCGGCTACCTTGTGATCTCGTCTTCGGTCGTCCTCCGGATGCGCCTGCATCGCCTGAGGAGTACATCCAGGATCTCCAGGCCCGGTTGGAAGACGTTCATAACTTCGCACGAGAGCGAATCAACATCGCGGCGGAGAAGATGAAGACCCGATACGACACAAGGTCTACTGGACATGAATTCAACGAACGCGACAAGGTTTGGTTATGGAATCCCATCCGACGGAAAGGTCTGTCGCCCAAATTGCAGTCGCATTGGGATGGACCCTACAAAGTCCTTAACCGACTAAATGACGTCGTAGTGAGGATCCAAAAATCACCTAATGCAAAACCTAGGGTTGTACATTATGATCGGTTAGCCCCATACTATGGCCATAGTTCATGAGTATTACGTAAACAACCATGGTTGATAACATAAAAGTTGTAGATAATTTTTGCTTTTAATGTTTAGTAATATTTCTTGTTATTATTGTGTTTTCTGTATCTGTTAGTTATTAATTAATGTGTGTATTTGTGAACTTGTGATAGACTTGTGTTTGCACCCTTTCTGGGGATTGTACTGCCCGGGACGTGCAGTCCTTAGGAAGGGGGCAATGTTACAAATTCTGCAAAAAGTAATAATTGTAGTAACGTAACCTGTAAATAGTTTCCCGTAATGAATATACAACCCCTTTTCATTCCGCTAAAGTATACGACCCCCTATTTCCTTTTCTTTTCATTGATAAAATTTGATAACGGTCAACGCATTTCGAGAAGCGTGTGGAATATTTGAGAGATTTCTTTCGATGTTTATAAAGGCGTCCCACGTGATAAACAAGAGAGCTTCGATTGAGGATTTCGAACTGAGAGTGTATTAGCTCTGTTTATAGCGAAGCATTTCGCTGTGTTGTTTTCGTATTTGGAAGTAAATACGTGTGTAAACGTTGAGTTTACGGTGTTGTGTGATAGTTGCTTAAATGCTGATGAATAATTTAGCAGTTGTTGACGATCTTTCCTGTGCATAGTGTAAATAAATTTCCTGTGCTTTATCAAGAACTGTGTCTTCATTTCAAGAAAGTGGAAGTCGCACCGAATCCGTTACAATAGATATAAAAGATTAAAATACCAGAAGTCCGTCGTCGCAGTTTTACAGTAGCTCTTCGCTCATTTTCCCGAAGTATTAGGGGAAAGTGACTAAGAATTCACTTCGGAGTTTTTTGTAGTGTAGAAGTTTTACGCCTTATACATTGCTCTGTTCTCAAATTTTGGCATTAATTTTCGGGAAGCCAATGTTGTACGTTTAAAGCCATCACGGCGTGTTGCTCCACAAACAGATAAAGATGCTTCTGTTACCAACCTAACTGCTCTTTCTACCGCTTGTGTATGACATGATAAATTCCACAACTCACTTTCAATAACGTCACCCGTTTCATCTACTTTCTCAAGTTCCGCATTGGGTATATGTTTGGTGAGTGGAGGGTCTGTAAGGACACAATTTTTGCCACTTTATCAATTGTGTACAATCTTTTGCTTCAAAATTTAAAGGTGGAATGACAAAATCACGAACAGTTTCATTAGTAAGTGTTCGGGCCTTCAGGATTGTTCGGTAGCCTAATTTATTTACTGAGAATCGCGTGCCGTTGATCATGGCTATCAGCAGGTTTTCTGGATGACCAAAAAAAACCATCTCTTTGTATCACAGGGTCAACTACTGATTTCTAATCATCGCTAAGATATCTTGAGTAGTGGATAACTTCCCATAGATGCTGTGCACCGGCTGTGCATGAAGACTCAGTTTTAATCGAAAACCAAACTTTTGCATACACTTTTATAATGTATTCTACAAGAGTCCCTATTTCCAGCGATGGCTCTTTTATACCAACATACAAACGAAGTACTCTATTCGTTGTTGTAAACCACCTAGCATGAGATAGCTTTCCTGGTGATTTGGTGGACAGTGATGATGAACAATTTCCTGAACATATTGCTTGACATATTTGATACAAGTATTCTTGGTCAGTGCTAAGTACGTCTGTATCAAATGTTGTCAAATCAAAAACGATTTTTTTAAAGTTGACAATTGGAAGCTGCTCACATGTGCCAAGAAGCTTCCCTATAGGACCATTATATGTAAAAGGATCTGTAGTGCTTCCATCAAGATGCCGTAACAGATAGCGTAAAGGTAGCTTATTGGTGTGTAATTGACATATGAGCCACTGCAACGGCCTTTTTAAATGCAGCTCAGTCTTATTACACCACCTTTCACATAAGTATTGACTGCTGTTCCATCTGATCCTTCTGCAATTAAATCCACAGTAGATACTTGGGTTGTTTTTAAATAGTCTAACATGCTTGATAACACTTCATTCGCTGTACCAATTCTTCTGCTCTGAGTTTTTCGTTAAGATTTTGATTTGGTTCATATATACATGGCTAAGTGCCAAGAACAGGCCGATTTGTCAGACTGGAGGTAGGTGATTAGTTTCATTATATCACAGAGAAGAAGAAAAATAAACATTCGGAGGAATCACATCATCTGTTTCTTTGACAATTAAAACTAAGAAGAAGGAGCAAAGAAAAAGCAAAACGCGCAATTTCAGATTCCCGGCAATGGTGGTATATGTAATACGATATGATAATTATTTTGATCACAAACAAAGGGTCTTACTATTTACTATTTACATTACAGGTGATTAAAAAAAACATAAGAAATGAAAAAAAAGTTTTAAAAAAAGTCAATTTTTACATATTTAGCGAAATTTTAGGGACCTGGCAGAAGGTATAAATATATTTTAATTACCCCAAAAATTTTTTTTAATGAACATTAGATGTCAATACACAACTTTTCCCACCACAGGCGATTAAAAATATTATACATAAGATTTTTTTTAAGAATTTAAAAAATGTCAATTTTTACATACTTGGCTAAACTTTAAAAGGCTGGCGGGGGATCTAAATATATTTTGATTTCCAAAAAATTTTTTATGCGAGTATTTGATGCCAATACACAACTTTTCCCACCACAGGCGTTTTCGATTTCAAAAAAAAGTCAAAATCGACCCACCCTAATACGCACATACATACGTACATACAGACGACACGAGAAAAGTCGTTGTAATTATCTCGGGGATCGTCAAAATGGATTCTTCAGGTGTCTATACGTTCTTAGGCATGTATCCACGTGTGGTCGGGTTGAAAAAAATATCAATATTCATTCGGGAGCGAGCAAAATGGAAATTATGGCCGATTTTAAAGTAAAATTTTTTTCGCGAATACAATACTAACTTTTTTGTAAAAGGAAGTAAAAAGTGGTCACTTACAGAACGTGGCCAGTAAGATAAAACATCAGCATTCATAATGGGTACATATACATTGAAAATCCATGCAAATTACGAAAAGCGATGCATTAAATAGAGCATTTTAAATAAACACACAAGCACAGCTTGCAGTAATATACAGCGCGTCCCCGTTAACCAGCAAGACCTCTATACTCGCAACTGTTAGTCCGGGATGCGTACTTTCAATTACTGCAAACATGGTCAAAATAATACGCAAATGTAAGATAGGAAAATTTTGAAACAAAAAAAAAAAAAAAAAAAAAAAGTTAAAAAAATACGAAATTTTAACTTTTTATGTGGTTTCCAAGCCCCCGACATTGCATTTCGGAAAATAATATTTTTTTTAAAAAATATACCAACATAAAAATTTAAAACATTTGCAACGAATATTTAAGGAGGTATTTAACTTTAAAATTAATAGGGACTGTGCAGAAGATGCGATCAGAATATTAATTTCAGAAAAATGACAGGTGGTTGTCGAAGTAAAAAAATCAAAAAATCTATATTTTTCTTTGCTATAAAAAAAAGGCAAATATAATTCATATATATATATATATATATATATATATATATATATATATATATATATATATATATATATATATATACTAGCCGCCTGCGGCGACCAGCTGGTCCGCCCTTTTACGCCATTCGCCTTTTTACGACAGGGGTGCCGCCTTCGGCGGCTGCTTAAATAAATTTCGTGGCGGTGTCAATCAATCTATATCTATCTATATCATTAATAATTTGAATAAAATATTTTCTAGATCTGTCTCCAGTTTCGTCGTTTGGAATATTTTTAAAGGAGGGGGAGGGGAGACACAAACAACATACTCTTCATGCAAATTTGGTTGAAAAATAACAAAATGCACTTCCACTTTTATGTGAAAGCATTGTTTTTTCAAAGTCATGGTGTATGTGGGGGAGGGAGGGGGGCATTGACATCCAATGTGCAAGCAGCCACCTACGGCGGCTGTTTGGCTAACTTGTCATTTACGTTTTTACTTCAAGTTTGCCGCCTTCGGCGGTTGTTTAAATAAATTTGGCACCAGTATTAATCAATCCATCTCTATCTTTTTTTTTGTGCCATTCACATTTTTACGCCAAGATTGCCGCCTTCGGCGGCTATGTACCTTTACAATCTATCTCTACATTTTCTTATCCATCTCTATTTATTTTGACCTCCTCACCCATTTCCTAATAAAAACAAAGAACACTCAAAAAACCGCTTTTTTTTATTTAAGTAAAGCTAAAAAAAAAAGCTCAAATTCCCCGTAGTGTGCAAAAAGTAGCGTTTGACAAAGATAAAAAAAAAATCTCGCTGTTTTTATTGAATTAATGCGCACAACTATGAAATGTAACGTAATATAGATACAGCGAAAGGTCCAGCTTGGGGGGGGGGGGATGGAAAAAGAAATAAATGCGATCCCTAAATAAAACAAAAAAAAAGGAAAGAAAAAAAGCAATCGTTGCCGAAAAAAACACGTGGTCATCACGTCAGAAAATGTAGAAGTAAGCTATATAGTAAAAAAAAAAAGATTAACATTGCTTGCGATTAAGATTCCATCGTAAATATCGAATCGAAACCCAAGTAGTGGACGTCACAGGCATAAAAGATTGAAGAACGCTTTTTTCGACTGATGCGTGAAAGGACATGATGTGTTCAGCATTAAAAAAATTGTAAAAAAAAAACTATTGCGTATTTTTAAAAACTTTTTTCTTTTGAAGAGGGCGAAATGTTTTTACTATTACCAACTTAAATTTCAGAAAGGAGGCTTTGATACTTCTCGCAGGATGATATTAGAAAGAAATAAAACCCAGAAAAACATGCAAATTAAAGGTATTTTCAAAAATTCATAAAAAATACAAAAATTGCTCTATCTTCAAAATTTTTTTGTTCATCATATTTAAAATTAAATTTCCGACACTATAGTACCAAAAATATTTGTCTGGCGCGATTGGTTCGGGGTCTGTGAGGTTAAAAGTATCAAAAAGTGCTAAAAATCACATAAAACATTAAATAACTTTTTTTCTAATTAAAATATCGAAAATCGAAGCCCGAGGTGCACAACTTCAGCAAAAACTACACCTGTATACCAAATTTCATCTTTCTAGGCCTTACCGTTTTCCCGGGATGCGCGCCACACACACACACACAAACATCTTATTTTATTATATATATATATATATATATATATATATATATATATATATATATATATATATATATATATATATATATATATATATATATATATATATATATATATATATATATATATATATATATATATATATATGTGTGTATGTGTGTATATATATATATATATATGTGTATATATATCATTAAGAATAATAATCTAAAAGGGTAATGAGTAAAATTTTTCGCCTAACAAGCTACAAACGTGTTTGATTGTGTTAAAATGTGCCATTTCTTACACAAAAGGTATCGTCATTAAGTTTTAAAATTAGTACTTTTTAATGAAATGTATGAACCTATGCGGGACAAAGATACTACTTTTTCGTGGAATAAGACTTATAGCCAGTTTGAAAAATATCTGCTCATATATAATGTAAACGTCTGTTAGTCGCTATACCAGCCTCCCCCCCCCCCTTGGTGTAATTGACTGCCAGCGTAAAATAATATGAGTAACAAAACTCAGCATTTAACACCTCGGTAAATATTGGTCGTACTAATGTCAAAAATGTTTTGCTCGAATTGATTTTTCATGCTCGTGATTTTCGTAGACACAATGTGGGGGACTTGGGGATCATATGAAATGTTAGATTTCGTATTTTCTCACAAAAATATTTTTTCGCATTAAACTTTTCAGATCTACACGCATCTTGATCTTATTCTGACTATGAAGTACGCATATAGGTCAAACTGTTGGGAAAATAGAGGTTTTGCAAGCGAAACGGGGAGGCGCTGAATAGTGATAAGCATTAATCCTATTAAATGGCTTCAACGACAGTATGGACTTGAAACGATGTGATGTTAAAGATTTGTTGCTGTTTTTTTCATATTTGTTTCCTCAGTCAGATGCATTGTTGAAAGAGTTTATATAGCCAAAATCAAGCACCTGCGAAAGAGTCTTACTTCCCGTTTTCGGGCTATTACATTTCTTTTTCTAAACAGTCGAAATATATTGTACCAATACCAATAAGAGCTATCCGTCCTATGTCTTTCAAACATAATACAAAATTCTAAATGAAAACGAGAAAAAAAAATCGAAACGTATCAGCACAAGGTATATACAGGATGATCAAAAGTCAGGACCAACTTTAAAAATGAATAATTCGAAAACGAATGCAGATCAGAAGATGCGGTTTGCACTGAACGAATCCAAAAGAAGCCAGGTTTTGTGTGGCAACGAAACAAAAAATAGTTCTGTTTTCGACTAACGGATGATGCTTTAGCTTTTTATTTCTCCATAATTCTTATAATACAGTTTAACTAAACGGGCTTTCTCAACTATTTACAGCATTTCGGTGCATATTAGCTTCGACTACCATTACCCGCTGTCGTTGATTCTTTATGCATCGTTTGTTATTTTGAATGATCCTAGATCAGAAGTACGACAACGACATCATTAAATCACCAGAAGAACTATTTTTAGTTTGTTGCCAGACAAAACCCGACTTCTTTTTTCCACCCGTTCTGGGCAAACTGCATCTTTTTATCTTGATTCGTTTTCGAATTCTTTATTTTTAAAGTTGGTCTTGACTGTTGGATCACGCGGTAAATATTTCTTATTAATTTTTTTTTCTTTAACTTGATTTTCCGGTGAAGCAAAATTATATAATTGAAATTATTAGTTTAGAGTATTTTTTAAACAAAAATTACCTTAGCCATTGGATAGTGAAGAATGGTTTTTAAAAACGTAGCATGAAGTTCAATAAAATAGTATGCTGTCCAATGCTGCCCAAACGCGTTAATCATCAAAGCATGTGTAGGCGTAGAGCTCAATATTTTCTTCCAAGGAACTGCAGGTCTCTATCAAGAAGGGAAAGTCAGGAATTATAAGAAAAGCATAAGAAACAGAATGAAACACACCAGTTACAAAAACACTAGAACAAAAACATAAATAATGTATTCCAACCATCAAAGCAAACCGATTGACAACATATAGCAGTTAACTATGACTTGGTGTGTAAAAAGATGGTAGTTACCTTTCTTGTCATTTCATTTTCTAGATTTTCTAAAATGTATTTCAATTCTGCGTTCGATATGCTTGGATCATTTTTAGGTAAGCTCTTCACAAAAAACATGTGCAGTATTGAAACAAAAATTCCAAATCCTCCTAAAAATGCGAAATATATTTTGTTACTGCTTCACCTCATACTATTCTGATTTTAAATTTCAGAAGTAAATTTAACTTTAAAATATTTGGTTTTATCCTTTTTTAGGGTATTGCTGTAATACCGGCTTTTAGTGGCATTGATACCACGCTCTTCTAATATTTTTTGTAACGCAGTCATTCCATGATATAGTTGCTTAATCCACTCGGGTATCCGAGCCCAAGTAGACAATGCGAAGCGGTTTAAGGCAGAGAGGTATGGCTTCCGTTTACGGAGCATCACTAAGGTGCCTGTCATATTTAGCACGGATACCACACGATAGATGGAAGCACTCATTAATCGGTACTGCCGATTAATCGGCTCAACCATAGTTACGACGTTCACTCGGAAAGAACTACATCAGTTATTAGAAGAGTTTATGGAGTCTTAATTTCCTAGAAAGTTTCTACTAGTACGGAAGTCTTGCTCTCTTTTTTTATTGTGTTCCTAGCGAAAGAACTGGAACGGAAGATTGTGGATTTAATTGTTGCACAATAAAGAAAGAATTAGATACACCTTCAAAGATTTGTGGCAGCTGGCATCTGAATTATCAATTCGGAATCACCTGAAAATACGCTGGAAAAATTCTAAGGATGTTGGCAGGTTATGGTTTGATTTTTTTATGAAAAGACACAAATATGGAACTTCTCTTTCTAGAGCCCTTGACTTCAATAGAGGAATAGTTGCAAACTTCTTCAACAGTTTATAAGAGTTTTAAGACAAATTTACGTTTTTCCTCAAAAAGAGTTTTCAACATTGACCAAACAGGATTGAAAATAAATTAGAATAAATAACCATTGATCCTTTCAAGTAAACAAAAAAAAAAAAAATAAATAAATAAATAAGTAAGTAGCTGCTTTGACATCTGCAGCAACAGGTCACACGATCGAAGTTATAGCAAGTGTGAGTGCACTTTCACTCCTTTTTATGTGATTTTTCGAAGAGTGGACATGGCCAAAAGGTGGGCAGAACATACAAGAAATTACGCGATGAAGTTTCAGAAAGAAAAATTCATGTATTTTACTATTTTATAACATGATAATTTGCGTTTTGAACAACTACATATTCGGGACTCCCCCTTTTTTTAAAAATCATTTTTAGAAAACTATAATTATTGTTTTGCATTTTGAAACCTTAAATTACTTTAAAGCTCTAGACTAGGATTTCTGAATGATAGCCACTGGTGAACAAAGTCACAAAAAATGGTAGCCACTTTTGCATTTTTGGCAGCCATTTTTTTTTAAAATAAAGTGTAAAAACTGAATAACTTATTCGCTGTTTGCAATATTAGCAACAAATTTAGGGATTATGATACTCTACAAAAACCACAAACTAAATATTAATGGATTAATTTTTTTAGTAGAAAGATATAAACATCCAACGAAAATTAATGTTTCGTAAATTTTGAAATATAATACAAAAGTAGGTCAGAACATTTCTGTTCAAAGTTTCTGTCTGTAAAATAAATAGCAAAGGTGGGATTGTCAGTGTAGTTTTGTCGCGCGATATTGCATTTTACAAATGAACAAAAACATCTCCAAAATTCCCCGTAGTGTGCAAAAGTAGTGTTTGACAAAGAAAAAAAAAATCTCGCTGTTTTTATTGAATTAAATGTGCACAACTGTGCATTACTGTAAGGTAATATAGATATAGCAAAACCCCCAGCTTGGGAGGGGGATGGAAAAAGAAATAAATACAGTCCCTAAATAACACAAAAAAAGGAAAGAAAAAAAGCAAGCGCTGCCGGAAAAGCACGTGGTCATCACGTCATAAAATGTAGAAGTAAGCTATATAGTGAAAAAAAAAGAAAAAAAGATTAACATTGTTTGCGATTAAGATTCCAGCGTAAATATCGAATCGAAATCCAAGTAGTGACGTCAGAGGCAAAAAGGATTGAAGAACGCTTTTTCGACCGATGCGTGGAAAGACATGATGTGTTCAGCATTAAAAAAAATTGTAAAAAAACAACTATTGCGTATTTTTAAGATTTTTTTTCTTCTGAAGAGGACGAAATGTTTTTACTATTACCAACTTAAATTTTAGAAATGAGGCTTTGATAATTCTCGCAGGATGATATTAGAAAAAATAAACCCAGAAAAAAATACAAATTAAAGGTTTTTTCAAAAATTCATAAAAAATACAAAAATTGCTCTATCTTCAAAAAATTTTCATTCATCATATTAGAAATTAAATTTCCTACACTATAGTACAAAAAATATTTGTGTGGTGCGATTGGTTCGGGGTCTGTGAGGTAAAAAGTGCATAAAACACATAAAACATTAAATAACTTTTTTCTAATTAAAATATAAAAAATCGAAGCCCGAGGTGCACATCTTCAGCAAAAACAGCACCTGTATACCAAATTTCATCTTTCTAGGTCTTACCGTTTTCCCGGGAAGCGCGCCACACACACACACACACACAAACATCTTATTTTATTATATGTATAGATATGTATAGATTGAGAAAATTGAAAAAGATTTAAGATATTACGGAAAAAAACATTAATTATTCCAAATAAGGATGCAATGGATGCTCAAGGCAGATAGTTTAAAATTGTTATCTAATCTTATTGGGGGAAAAACAGCAACATACATTCGAAGCGTACTAACCAATTTCTACTTACCAAAGGTGTAAAAAACTACGGGCCAGCCACCAATGTAGGAACTATCACAAATAAAACTGGATAAAATCCCTCCCAATAAACGTCCAAGCGTCAAACCAGAGAACGTAATCCCAGACAGAAATCCACGCTCGGATCTAGGAAACCAGTTTGCTGATAGAACTATCATTGCTGGGAGTATGAATCCCTGAAATTCAAGTGCAAATACAACTTTATATGACTATATGAGGAGGAAGTAATCAAAACCACACCTATCTAGTTTCAGGAAAAAACTGAGTTAACTGCTAATTCAAATATCGCAGGACGGTTCCTGCAACACTATTGTTAGTTTCAGCCAAAGAAAATAATATCCCATTTAAATTCTCTTTTGAAACTTAGGGCCTTAAATAAGACAAGAACATGTCAATAGATTTGTTTCAGTCAAAAAAAATGTCAATTTTGAGCAGTAGGCACCCATTTTGGTCACGTGACCTGGATCTGATCTACAATATCATGCTTTGTGCTATTTGCTGTTGAAGTTATGGTGGACTACTGTAAATGTTTTAGAGTCTTAATTCGTTCTAAAACAAATATGCCCATCATGATTTTAATCAAAGACAAAGGTAACGAATAAATATCGTTGTGCTGAAAATTAAATGAATCAATTAACCAGAGTTTTGAAGCACAAACATTGCAAATAACTGCAGACACGTCCTTGAAACACCGAAACACGTGCCTGCAGTACCTATTCCTATTCAGAGTCACAACTGACTACAACTGTATTTATGTCGAGGACTGCATACTAAGTGCCTTGCCTCTATTATTTTATATACCGATAGATGGCAGCACCATCACCGGATCGAACAGTTTATGAGAATTTAGAACTAGTCGAGGAGCTAATAGCTACCTGGTGCTAGCACCCCCAGAGGTATCGTTTCACTTGGAGGACATTGAAACCACGAGCATATTTAACGTCGCCCAGTCCCCTTTAATGACGACGGTGGGTCTTCGACCATCGAGGTTCGAACCCAGGACCCTCCGGCCCCCACTCAACCTCTGTCAATCAGACACTCTACCGATCGGGCTACCACAGCCCTGTGTCTGCAGTAATGTGCAATTTTTGTGCTTCAAAACCTTGGTTAATTGATTCATTTAAAGGCAAAGGTGTTTGTTAGGTTCAATCAAATGAAACCTGTACTAATTTAAAATTTAATTACAGTTTTATTAGTCTTTATACATTTGAAAACTTTATCTTAAATGTATTAATGAGACTAAATCAATCGATATAAATAAATAAATAGATGTTTTCATTGAAGGTCATTTAGAAACACGTTTTTTGTGAATTCGAAAAAATGGCTTAGAGTCGACATGTGTGGTTTTGATTGGTACGTCCTCAATATATACATACAGCCGTGTTCCCGATCAACCTGCAAAAACTTCTATTTTCGCAACCGTCAGTCTTAGATGCATACTTCCAGTTGCAAAAATGTTCAAAATCAGATTCAGAGTAAAGGTATTGAATGTCTGAAGCGAAAAAAAAATAGTGAAAGAATAAAAAAAATAACTTTTTATAACGGCCCTAGGTCCTCTAACTTATGCTTTGGTAAATAATCTAAATTGAAAAAAAAAAAAATCTTGCACAGAATTTGACATTGATACTACCGCTATTCCATGAGATATGAAACGTAAAGTACTTTCAATGTTTCAAAGCTTGTAGCTCGCTGTAAAAAATTCGACTATTTTTATGAAAAAAATCCCCTTTTACAGGAGTTTGCCCTTTCTTTTCAAACTTGTGCCTATTTTGTGTTGGTTTGCTAGGAATTCTAGAAATTGGTCTTTTTCTCAGAAATTTCTGCTTTGACTTATATTCCTTAATCCACCATAACTCGAAAATGGTTAGGGGCTGGATATGGTCCAGAGGAGGGTCCCATGCTCATTTTGAGTTCTTCCATCATCCCCTTTCGTTTGGCAGCCTAGGTACAATTAACTATGCATATTTACTGATGTGGTCAAATTAAAACGGTTGTTGGCTGATATGTGGTGATCTAGCCGTGATCTCAATAATCAAAACGCAAATGAACAAATTGAAGTAAAAACATGGACTATGATTTATTTCGGATGCTCGAATAATGGAGACTTTCGATTATAATGATTTGGTATAGTTTCCCTCGTTAGCATAGCTTGGCGTCAAAAAATGTCTCTAAGCCCACTTCATGCCCCCTCCACAGTGGGCAGTAATATTAGGACCGCTGACAGTCAAGGCGGGCCCCTAGTATCCGATTAGGCTGGCATGGCTGACTTTGAGTATAATAAGGGCATCAAATGCTGACTAGTGGGGCCTCTTTGTACTAGACTAACAAGGGTCAGCTTCCATGTAAGCCTATCAAAAGCACTTCAAAAAAACGCAATTTGTGCGTGACCTTCATTCTATTCGTACGATATAATGCAATTTAATTTTGAAGATTTCCAGAAACAATATACATTAGGGTTGCCCTTATTTTGAACTTTGTAAAAAGTTAGCTCCTATCCCCCTATTTCGCTCCAATGGGCAAAAAAATGAAGTGTACAAAATATTAGCTCAATTGGAAAGGTTTAAGGGGTGCCTCAAATAACATGAAAATTTCCAACTTTCACCGAAAAAAAGATTTTTTTTTTTTGTTTTTTCAAGTTTTTAAACTAATTTCTAGTAGATATGCCTCTCTTATAGTCATCATTCATGTTATGAGTGTTATTTTACTCAAACGCTCTTTCCTGTGACTTAGTATACCTCCCCCACCTTTTCGTCTGGCGTCTTTTCGAGTGACGGAGCTTTTTCGCTAAAACGCCGTTCATACGACTCAAAACGTTTTCTTGTTACTGCAATCATTTCCATAACTATCATTCGTATATTCAGTAAATTACCGCCCATTAGCCAGGGCTAAAGCATTCATTCGTATGTTTCTCTGTTAATTTACAGTCGAGTTATTTTTGTACAAACACATAAATTTATGAGTGATTTAAAAATTAATTTGAAAAATATTTAATTTGAATTTTATCAACTTTGTTAGCATGCAGTGTTTTCCATGACATGGTATTTCCTTTTGTTAAATAAATATGAGAAATTACTTCATATTTATATTTTGGATTATGACAGGTAATATATTATTTATATTACAAACAAATCAATATTTTTATTCATATGATTTGATAAATTTAATTGGTACGTTTACTTGTTTACTTATTCGATTGTTAGAAAACCAACGATAACATTGTCTTAGATCACAAATTGTCCCTTAAGTGCAGTTTGTGCTGCTGGTTACTTGTGCCTTACTTTTGTGACATAATCAACCTAGAGCCACTAAATGAGACTATATAGTGGCCTTAGATCAACCTAGACTTGTAAAATGTCCTTTTCCAGTAATATCATGCAAGTTAAGAAAATATTTTTATACCAATCTTCTCTGCTACATTTCCAATCAAATTGTGGGAGCATAGCTAACCACTGCATTGATAAATTAGTCAAACTCCATGAGTGAATGGAAATATTTACAGGTTTTTTTTTCCAGAATTTTAGACGAAGAAATATGAAAAAGGGAAGTTTTCGTGAAAATTACGGACGAAATCTTTAACACTGCATATGCAGATGCTTTTGAGGAGATCAAAAAAAGAAGATGATAGGAAGTTCTAGTTCTTTCGGGGCCAAAAAGCCGGTCTTTAGTATTGGTGCTGACCAGTGGTTTTGCCATAGGGCTCCATATACGCCGTATATGGAGCCCTATGGCAAAATATACGCCATATATGGCTCCATATACGCCGTATACTCTCAAACATTTTTTAGACATCTAGCATATACCCTCCAGCTTCATAAGTTTTCATATTATGACATACTATGTATATGTTCACATTCACATATTGTGAGTAATGGATTACTGGGAGTATACCCTCAGAAAAATTGATGGGAACATCCCTGGTGCTGACCAAAAACCAGCTAAAAAGAAGAGACATACACCTTTTTAGAAAAAAAATGGAAGTTCACCCAAAGGAAAGAACTTATGAAAAAATGGAACGAAAATTTGCCACACCAGTAACTTATGGTAATTTTTTATTCCTCGTCTCTCGGAAGTTTCTGACTGGTATAAAATCACTAATTAAAATGAAGTTTACATAATGGTAGTTGCTTTGAAAGCACTTGGGCTTGATGTCATGGACGCAATTATACTCGTAAATTGAACTTTTCTTCAACTTCTTTAAAAGCAAAAGAAGAACAAGAAAATAAAGACATGAAGAAATTCTACAAAACTGTTACTTTACCGGTTCTCAAGAACTAAATATTGCACTGGGATGCAAAATTGCTCCCAGACTCACAGAAGTTAGGAATATAGATAAGATGGCAATTACTGTAACTTCTCATGTCATGGAACATTTATTGGGCGCCCCTTAAGTCCCAGTATCATCAGGCGAAGACCAAGTGATGGCTATTTTTCACGCAGTTGAAAAGTGGGGCTTAACCGATACAACTCAAGCACTATGTTCTGGAAACATGGGAGAAATATCTGTAGGTGGTGCTTGTACCAATTTAGAAAAATTACTCGATCATAATCTCCTGTTATGCCATGTCGTTTCATATTTTGAGTAAGTTTTAATCTAATGCTTTGACTCTCCATGATGTTGGAAATCGAAGAAATGGGATATCATTTTGTAGGAGCTGTAAGTCAAACTAGGTGAATGTCAAAGACTTTATGTACACTGCCTGGCCACACTATGGTTTGCCTGCTTTAGGGTCAGTTTCACTAATCTAAAAGGGCGAAGAACTCCTTAAAAAAAAATAATGCAGTTTTTCTGCTTGAGTCTATGTTCGCGCCAGGTTTCTTTCCCCGGATGCATTTAAAGCTCCATATAAAGATTTTATATTCATGAGTCAACTGTTCAGTTATCAGGATATTGAACCATAAATTAGATAGGATGCACTCTAAAACTTTTAAAACAATTTCCGGTACTTAGTTCCAGAAACTATTGCTCTACACATGAAATACACTGCCAGTTCAGTCATTTCCAGCAGCGGACTGCAATTTCGTGCTTATTAGCACTCATCAGCCCGGCATAGGAAGGTGACCGAGCTGGAGATGGAAAACCTCTTAAAGAGGCCAAGAGTGTCAAACAAACTGGTAGCTAAAATAGAATTAGCACAGACCAGACGAGTGACTGAAGCAATGGTTCGGTTCAACTCGAAGATTGGTGGCAAGGCATGGTATATTCAGTAAGTTACTGAATACGGTTCAACTCGAAGATTGATGGCAAGGCATAGTATATTCAATAAGTTACTGACTATACCATGTCTCGCTATAAAATCTTCGAGTTGAACCGAACCATTGCTTCGGTAACTCGTCTGGTCTGTGCTAATTCTATTTTAGCTACCAGTTTGTTTGGCACGCTTGGCCTCCTTAAGAGGTTTTCCATCTCCGGCTCAGTCACTTTCCTATGCCGGGCTGATGAGTGCTAATAAGCACGAAACTGCAATCCGCGGCTGGAAATGACTGAGCTGACAGTATATTTCATGTATTTCTGCTTTAGCCCTGGCTAATGGGTGTAATTTACTGAATATCGCTCTACATTTATTTGATGATAATGGTTTAATCAGTTAAGAGAAATATGACTCTAGTTATAAGTAGAAAGAATGAAGAACAGGAATAAAAAGACATCCAATACAAGAGATACATTCCACACCAAAATAATTTTCTTCTGTTTACAAGTCACGATTTTTCATCTTATGTAACTTCTGTTTCAAAGTATTTCTGCACTTGATTTTCTATCAGCTTCGAATTTTGCAACAAAGACCCTTCAACTCGGAAGGAGGACCCTGATTATATAAGCGGAATGGAAAAAAACTGATAAAATAATTAATGTGAATGATGCAGCAGAAAGGGATGTAAAATTAATTTAGGAACACAGTATAATAATCTCGCAAAAGATTACAGTAAGAGAAAATTTGTTTTAGAAATCCAAGCTGAAGACCGTAAAAACTGCCCAACTGATACTAAATACTCATTTATGAAAAAATAGTGATTAGCATTAGCTATTCACTTTATATTTCGATTTTATGGCAATTATTTGTCATAATAAAATAGATTTATTTTCAAGAAATTGTTGCAATATTTAAAAAAAATGTAATCTTTAAAAAGGCTTCATAAGATTTAGAACTGATTGAACTTCAAGTCATTTGAGGCAACCAAAGAAATTGTCCAAATGAAGGAAAATTTTGCACAAGTCTGTTTTTTTGTTCATTGGAACAAGTAAAGGGGGTAGGAGGAATGAAATTTTAACTTTCAAAAAGTGCCCTATAACTAAGGGCCACCCTAATATACATATTTACTCATTTATTTATTTACTTACTTATTTTGACCCAAGAACGGACGTATCTTATGAGATTCGTCTGTTACTCAGCAAAAAAAAAAAAAAAAAAAAACTAAATTTAAACTACCTATTTAAGTAACTTTTTTTTTATGGGGAGGAGGGGGGACTTACCTGTGCGATTCCCCGTACACATTGAATGGCCATCAGTAAATATGGACTAACAATGGCTGTAAAGGGAGTAACCATGGTACTGAATGATGAAATGAATACTCCTAAGAATAGTATTATATTAGGTCCGAATATTTCAGCTAATATTCCTCCAATCAGCAGAGAAAACAAGTACCCGCAGAACCCGGAGCCTAAAATATAACCTTGAATTTCTGGATTCCACTTATACTGTATAATAGGCTGAAAGGGAAAAAAATATAGTTATGTGCAAATATAAGATGTTTTGGACATTTACAAAACAGTGTTGGTTTTTTGAGAGTTTGTCTCTAATACATTTAGAAAGAACTGAGTAAGTAATGCTCTCTTTAATTCATTTTTAAGAGACTCATCTAGCAATTAGTTAAATATAAATGTGACGACTTAAGTTCTTGTCAGTTAAATTGTTGAAAAAAAAAAGATTTAATCCACACTAGTCGTAATTCGCTTGCTTTTTCATGCATTTCAAAATGCCGTGCTTATTCTTTTTTTTTTTTTTACTCCGTCTTTGAGTAATCAAGATTGCTAATTATTCCCACTAAGCCACGGTCTTGTTCGTAGGTCTATTCATTTTGTGATTAGTAGATACAAAGTATTGACTCACGAGAGCAAACCGTATAAATGTTTTTGTTATCATTCTCAAAAAAAAAAAAAAAGGCAAGACGTTGCGAAGCAGGTATCAAAAAGCTTCGAGTTTCAAAAGGAAATTATTTATTCCTGTCTCATCTTTCTTAGACTACTAGGGGGCTTTGCCCCCTGCTCACTAACACTCACCAACCCCCGAAGATTGCTTCGCAATCTTATTTGATTCGCCAAGATTTAAATCGTCAGTTAGAAAGAAACAGATTAAAAACGCATTATGAGCTCCCTTTGGATCAAAAAGCTTCCCTTCCCTGGGTTTCAAAATAACTTGAACCAACTTGCAGAGCCGTAAGGGCTAAGGGGTTCACGAGCATTGAAAAACTGCAATTTTGTACGTCTGAAAAGTCGCTTTCATATTCGTGGTCTCTAGTAATAAATTTTGCTCTTTAACTCGGGGCTTGAGTTGAGTCGAGCCTAAGATTTTCCGTTAAAATCGAAACCCTTAAAGTTTGTGAATAAGAAAGAAGAAACATGCGAATCGAAAAGACGTAACTATGGCAACGCCAAACAAAACATCAATAATTTTAATGGATATGAGATTACTTTAAATTGATTTTTAACGGCTTGTAACTGTTTTTCCTTTGGAGATAGAAGTTTAGTTTTTCAACCGTAGGTCGAGTTAGATCTGGAGTAAAAAAAGCCGTTCTTATCAGTGATGTCAGAAAGAAAACTGTAGGACAATTTCTTCGCTTTTTACTGATAGATTTAATGAAGAAAGCAGTGCCTGTTTTTAAATTAAACCTAAAAAAGGTCAAGCTAAAAACACAAAAAACTCCCGCCGTATTTAAGTAGGAGCATTGAAACAAATAGCGCAGAACGCGGAAAATTCTACCCTTTCCGAATATATATAATATTAATATGTATAAGTCATTTTCACCCCTTTAATAGGCAATAACAGGCAATTTACGCGAAATTTGAGCTTAAAAAATTAATTACAAAATAACTAATTGGAATTAAAAAAAAAAAAAAACCAGGTGCATAACCCCGGGGCTCGAAGTAATTTTGTACGAAATTTCAAGGCTGTAGGTGCTATAGGGTCTCCTGGACGCACGTCCGTCACAGATTTCCTTCCAGAGTTTCTTTGAAACCTTACTTTTATCTTTATATATTAATATGCAAGCCGCTTTCTTTCGGTACCGATTTCTCCTCTGTTTGTGATTCCTTCACTCTTTTTTTGTTCGGTAGTTGTTGCCGAGTTTTAGTGTCATCAATAAATTCTTTTGAAGTCTAACGCTAATTATCGGAGATGTTAATTAAAAACGCATTTTTGTCCTAAATGGCTCTTTCTACGCGAACGGATGGTCCATTTTTTACTTTCTTCTATATCTAATACAGTAAAACCTGTAAAGTTGACCACCTTTGTAAGTTGACCACCTGTCTATGTTGACCGCTTTTGACAGGAACGGAATTAGTCCTATCTTGTATAATGAAGGAAAACCTCTGTAACTTGACCACCTTTCTATCTTGACCACCTGTCTATCTTGACCACTAATGTACCCCAAATTTGGTTTGGAGTATTGTAAAAAACCCTTTGTAAGTTGACCACTTGGTTTATTTTTTAAAACTTAATTTAGCAAATTATTTTATTTTATTATTATTTTTCTTATATCTTTCCAAGAATATTTTTGATGCCAGACCAGCATTTTACCAGCTAAATAAAACAGCAGCATAACTAAACCTCCTTTTAAGTTTAACCCCCACATTGAAAAACTACTAAGAACCCTTTTATTCTAAAAAATTGTTTTTCTTTTGTTGTTCTATTTGAGATTACCTTTTGTACTCTGTTCAATGAAAACATGTGTCAGTAGAAAAGTTCAAAGTATTTTTTCCAGATATTAAAATTAATTGAAAGGGAGAATTCCAGAGAAAATTAGCTGACACATATGGAATTTCCAAAACTAGTGTCTAATTAGTGCACCAAATTTCAATAAGGAGTTATTTTGTTGAAAAGTAGATCATCATGGTTATAAATTGTATTAAATGTATATGAGAAAAAAAAAAGCGAAAAATTTGTTATTTTTGATTAGCTATGAATTTTTAGGAACTATTAATATCAAATAACTTTTTATAAACAATGATTTTTTTTTTTTGATCAATTTACTGAAATTTTTAAATTTACATGACACATTATACGAAAATTCTGAGAAAATAACCTCCTAAAATATTTGAATAACATTTTAAATTATTGTTTCAAAGTAATGTTAAGCAATGAAAGTGAGTTGAACGGAAAGAGTAAGTGTCAATTAGTCAAAAAATGAATACATGGTGCAAGAAATGACAAAAAAAAAAAAAAAAAAATCATTACCCCCTTTATAAGTTGACCACCTGTCTAAGTTGACCACCAAAGTACTGCACCGCAAGTGGTCAACTTACACAGGTTTCACTGTATATAGAAGAAAGTATTGGATTCGAGCAAATTTTCGAATTTCGAATTTTGACGGATTCGAACGTTTTGAGGTGTGCCGAGTCCATTTCGACTATTTTTGGAAAATGTCTGTCTGTGTGTGTGTGTGTGTGTGTGTATGTGTGTATGTATGTGTGTGTGTGTATGTGTGTGTGTGTATGTGTGTGTGTGTGTGTGTATGTGTGTGTGTGTGTGTGAATGTGTGTCACGTCTGTGTGTGACCAGTTTTTTGTGGTCGCTCTACAGCAAAAACTACCGCATGAAATTGAACGAAATTCGGTACACATATGTGCCCCTATGTGAACTTGTGCCCATTGGTTTTTGGCGCGAATTCCTCCAAGGGGGGTGGAGTAATGGGACGTTTTTTGAGTTACGCGTGCTTGCTATTCCTCAGGAAGTTAATGGCGGAATCAAACAAAATTTGATCCATATGTTGCCCCTAACAGGAGCAGGTGCTGATTCAATTTTGGTGTCAATAGCTCAAACGGAGGTTGAGTTATAGAACGTTTTTTGTCGTCAATTGTGACTGCTGTATCTCAAGAAATAACGAACAGAATCAAACAAAAATTTTTTGACAAGTAGCCCTTAGTGGGTATAAGAGCTGATTTTATTTTGGTGTCAACAGCTAAAAAGGGGGTAGCGCAATTGCCCGTTCTTTTTTTCCCTTGTGAGTGCCCTATCTCAAGAAGTAATGCTACGTTCTGGTTGAAATTTGGAATATATGTGAATCCATACGTAAACAGGCTTTGGTTCAATTTTGACGCCAATCGCTCCAAGAGGTGTTGAAATTTTTTTTTGCGAATAAAAATAGCTTTATTAATGCAACAATAAGAAAGATAAATCGTAATAGATTGTCGTCTGCGTATTTCTCGTGATTTTAATTGTATGGAAATGATCGGAAATATTATCTCAATGATTTAAAATTTTTAACTGTTGCCATCTTATATTTGTAATTAATTCAAGTAAGGCTTTTAAAGTAACTTTCAATTTTCGCTCTTTGTTTTGTTTTTACAATAATTCAGACATTGGGATGGTCGTCAAGTTTTTGCATGTGTAATTTTGTTTTTGTTAGGAATATTGCTTCCTCGTCAAGCATGGGGAGGGATCAGAAAAAGGAAAAATATAGAAGAAAGTTTCGTGATGGCCACAACATACTAGTTTAGAATTTGATATGGTTGGAAAGGTCTTTAAAAAATACTCCTAACGAAGAAATTGCCAGGGCGTCCAAGGTACAATAACCTAAATACACTAGGAAAAAAGTTATAAGCTTTTTTTAGTTCGTGAAACTCAAAAATTTTATGTCTTTTGCAGTGTTGAAATTCATTGTTTGAAGCGTGAAACATTAAGATTTAACTCATTTTTTAAACAGCTTTTTCTACACGAAAAATGCATTTCAGGGCTTAATAAATGACAAGAAGGGACATACAATGGTTAGAAAGTGACATCAAGCCTTTTTTTTTTTATATAAGAACGTTTATGATAAACAGTGTGACATGTGGCAAAGGGAAGAGGGGGTATGGTGAAGTATGAAACTTTGTAACAAAGGGGAGAGGGATCAAAAATTTTGAAAAGCGCATTAGTCAGTTATCCCCTAAACCGTAAACAAGTCACAAACACGATTTTTCAAATAAAATTGCACTATTTTTGCGACGTCCAGTATTTTTGAATGGACAATTTTTAATGTAGCAAGTAGGATTCGTTCACTTTATTGTTTGGAATTTTATATTTCTAACGGCAGAGGTCAATGCAACTTACTCAATAATATTAAACTAATTAAAAGAAATATTGATCATGCAGAAGTTTTACGTATCATCTGAGTTTTGCAACATCATTTTAATGGAGATGGTTTCGATAATTGGGAAATTGGCGCTCTTCATCTATTGGCGTCAAATTTTTGGCACCAATTTCAGCGCGCGAAACTTTTGTTCTTTGCATTCGTAAGCAAAGAGTAGGAAAATATATATATTTCCATACGGTTACCACAAAACAGGGGCAGTCCAAGAATTAAGTCCCGCTTGAAAGCGGGGTTCACGAAATTGTAACAGTTTGTGACAAGGGAGAGGAAAGAAATGACAAGAGGGACAATGGGGAGAAAGTGACAACAAGCTAGTTTTGATTAGGAACGTAATGAAAAACAGCGTGACATGTGACACAGGGAAGAGGGGGTTAGATGAAGTGCGAAATTTTGAAAAAGGGGAGAGAGGGTCGACAATGTTTAAAAGTGTGACATCAGTTATGCACCGCCCTTAACCATAAACAAACCACAAAGACGACCTTTTTTTAAATTGTACTATTATTACGACGTCTAGTGTTTTCGAATGGACATTTATACAGGGTGTCTATAAATGATGGACCCGATTTAAAAAAATCGTATTTTCAAAAGTACTCGACGGAATAAAATAATTAATGCGTAAAATCAAGGAGAAAAGTACCAAGTTTTTTTTACCTTATAAATGTTCGATATGGGACTCTCTTGTCACACGGCGTACGTCCATTCGATAATCTAGTTCACTCCACACATTTTCTAACATGTCTCTGTTAATGGTTTGTAATGCTGCAGAAATGCGCTGTTTCAATTCTGGGAGTGTTTTCGGCATTGGCTGCACAAAAAAACGGTCTTTCACGTAACCCCATAGAAAGAAATCGCATGGGGATAAGTCTAGAGATCTTGGTGGCCATGTGAATTACGTTAAATCATCTTCACCCGCACGGCCTATTCATCTGTGTGGAAGCAAATTGTTTAAGTAACTACGAACCGACAAAGACCAATGAGGAGGTGCTCCATCTTGTTGGAAGATAAGATCGGGACTGTACTCTAGCAGTTGCGGAAATAACCAAATTTCCAACATGTCGAGATAATTGTCAACTTGGTACTTTTCTCCTTAATTTTATGCATTAATTATTTTATTCCGTCGAGGACTTTTGAAAATATGATTTTTTAAAATCGGGTCCATCATTTATAGACACCCTGTATGTTGTCACGAGTAGAGTTGTTCATTTGTTACTTGGAAATTTATATTTCTAATGACGAAGAAGTAACTTACTCAATACTCAAGCCAAGAATTTGCGACCACACCAATTTCTCAATGGGGATGTTTCCTTCAGTCAAAAGTACTAGTTTTAGTCGCTGAAATTGATAAAACAAGCCAAAAAATAACGTGGAGCCAGAAAAACTTTTGTTTTCCCAACAGTTATTTTTTATTAATTTTTTTAAATGTAAGATTTTGGAAATAAGGCGTGGTCTTTATATCATTACAAGTGATGTACTTTGGCACGCTACTTCATTGCTGCACCACATGTTTACGCTTTACAGTCAACCGCGTTTCCAGGTTATGATAATTTGCGATGTGCGCTAATAGCATCAGTGAATGGCATTTCATCGCTTTTGATGCCATGTGCAGAAGCGTAAAAAATGAATTTCAATCTGCGCACTAATTAAAATAATATTTAAAAAATATTATTTTTTTTCAAATCATTTAAAAAATGGTTAAAACTCATGTTTTTAAGCAGAACAGAAAAAAGCCTTTTAAAATTTCAGAAACGACCCCATTTCGAATTATCCCCTTTCATCCATTTATTTTGAGATTAACAGACAAAAAGCAAAATTGGAATAAATTATTACTGTTTGGTATTGTGTGTACATATAAAAAATGTATGTTTCCAGATATGCAGTAAATATGAGTAAGAGTAGAAATAAAAATGTTGGAAATTGTTAAATTCATGCAAGTTTTTTCTAATATTCATTTATGAATATGGTCGATTTTCGACCACTGGGCGAACACTAGTTTAATATGGATAGGCAAACAAACGGATAGATTAATGAAAATGGCAATAAGTTTTATTTTGTAAACTTGGGTGTGAAACCGTACTGGTAAACTTAAAAATTTGATACCAATCAAGTTAATGGGTTTTTCTAGGTAAAGGGGATTTGTTTGGAGCTTCCAATTTAGGTAGAATTGAAGTTTTATGCGTTTTAGTTCAAATTAGAAAGGTTTTACTAATAAAATCAATAACCATGTTTGGGGTAAACTTAACCTGGGAGCATCATAATGTTGCGATTAGGATCTGCGCAGACTCCAGAATGCTGCCAGGTTAGGTTTGCCCTAGCTATAGATCTACTTGATTTTTTTTTTATTCTTTTAATTTTCTTATATATCATCGCATTCACTGTCGTTCTAGATATATTATTTCATTTAGTTTTAAGGAAAATGTACGCTTAACACAAATGCACTTTTTTTAATAACTGATATGCGTGTTTGTCTTCTCCAAAACAAAGCTAATCCACGCTCATTCATAAACTCACTTATTTTGCATTGCAAAAGGGGCTCTTTGTAACCCCGAAACACGTGTATGTTCTATTCTGCTATTTTTGTGTCATTATACTTTTTTTTCTCTTATTTTTTGCAATACATTAGTGTTTTCAATACATTAGTGGAAGTGAATCGCCATTTTTAGAACACCTGTTATTAGTTTTATGAAACGCCAGTTTGCCGTATAAATGTGTGCTGGTCTCTAATTTAAACAATGCCACATTGAATACGCGCGTATATATTTTTTTTTCTTCTTACCGTAGGGTAATTTAGAACTGCTTTTTAAGTGTGATTGTGTTATTTTTTTTAATTAACAGTATTTTTACATAAAATTATATGTCTTGAAAAAAACGAAAAAAAAAAAAAAAACATCAAAGCAATTTCGACATCAATCAATAAGACCTAGGTTTTTTTCCGTAAAAGATGAATTTGTTCAGAGGAACAGTTGAAATTAATTTTTAAAGATTTGCAATCATACTCTAGCCATGGACAAAAGTAATTCATATCATGCTTGTGACGTAATGCTAAGGATTTTACTTAATAAAGGGGTTCCCAAACGTTTTTCGATTCGTGGAACCCCATGAAGAATTATAATTTTTTCACGGCACAAACGCCTATCTATTATATATGCGTACACTTTGATATCGTGGACACTTTGCAGCACCCATTGACTCTTCCTGCTTCACAGTCTTTGGGAACCCCTGCTACAATCTACACCGTTCGCTTCAATCTCAGCTACAATACTTGGTGAGGGAGCTATTTATTTTATACCTGCTACTTTTTGGGAAATACTGCTAAAGTTTATTAGCAAAATGTTTTCAATCAGAGGTTACATCCGTATTTTTTTTTTTTTTTAAAGAGAAAAAAAAACATTTTTGTCTAAAAAAAATTTAAATAATTTTTCTATTCCACTACATTGTAAAACGTTGAAAGTCCTCTCTCTCAAGTCGAGTGGAAAAGCAAAGAGATATCCTGGTAGCAAACAATGTTTCGTAATTTTTGTTGATGACGTGGAACCAAATTTTAAATTGTTTAAAAAATTAATGTTTTGGCGTTAAGGACACTGAACAGATTTTGTTGAATTTTGACAACAGTTAAGGCTACTAATATTAAATTAACCTACCTGATTATGTGACATTTCATTACTGGTTTCTGTTGATGTGTTTTGTGGCACAAAATGATTTTCCAAATGCGAAAAATCTACCATAGCTACAATAGCGACACTTATGTTTATTCTGTGAGCACTTAAAAGGAAGTACACCAAAAATCCATAACATGCGATAATGTAACGTCGTTTCCAAAATGGAACTTTAGTTCCTGCAAAAAGAAAAGGAAAAATTAAAGAGTAAATTGATATAATAGCGTATGTTCACTACTGCAATGAGTAGATTTGTATTTTCATAAAGCTGTTTTAGCTAAGCATATGTTATCATTTCGAAAAATCTGACAGTGACCAAGTTTTTTTTAAAGAATCAATTACTTGCAAAAAAAAAAAAAAAAAATTGCACATTTTCTTGCCGCTTGCAAAGTAGAGTGGAATGATAAAATAAATTTTTGAGAAATGGAATCCAATGGGTTTTGTTTCCTTCAGTCAAAAGTACTACTTTTAGTTACTGAAATTGATAGAATGAAAAAAAAACGAGCTGATGTGTGCATCACATAACTTCCTTTTACTCCAATTTAATGTCATTTTCTCATTATTGGCAGTTTTAATATGATTCAATTGAAACCAGATTTAAAAAAAAAATCGCCAAATTTGTCACCAAGCTGGCGGCAAAACTCGACGACCAAAAGACTGGTGATATATCGCCAAGTGTCCGCCAAATTATAACACCACTTAAGTTTACATCGAAATTAACACTGATTTCCCCCCAAAAAGGGGTAAAAGATCCCCTTTGGAGCATACGAACACAACCAAAAAGGAAGGTGCACAACTAGACCCCACTAGTAGTCTACGTACCAATTTTCAACTTTCTAGGGCATTCCGTTCTTGAGTTATGCGATATACATACACACATACGCACATACATACGTACATACAGACGTCACGAGAAAACTCGTTGTAATTAACTCGGGGATCGTCAAAATAGATATTTCGGGTGTCTGTACGTTTCTAGGCACCTATCCACGTGTGGTCGGGTTGAAAAAAAAACTCAACATTCATTTGGGGGTGAGCAAAATGGAAATAAAGGCCGATTTTTGGGTGAAACTTTTTTCGCGAATACAATACTTCCTTTTTTGTAAAAAGAAGTAAAAAAAATAACATGGACCCAGAAATGCTTTCATTCTCCCAACAGTTATTTTTAAATTCATTTTTTAAAATGTCCGATTTTGAAAACAAGGCGTGGTCTTTATGACGTCACAAATGATGCGATTCGGCGCATCTTTCTACCACGTTTCCACGTTATGATAATCAAGAAGCGAATTGAATATTGCACTCTACGCTTGCTATTAACCCTATCGTTGCCAATATACGTGAGTAAAGATGCGAATTAAATATTTTTCTCCGTGAATGGCAACATTGAATGGTATGTCATCATTTGTGATGTCACACGACAGAAACGTAAACAATGAAAGCGCACCGATTTAAGTAATTTTTTAAAAATATTAAACTTGAACAAATTATTTAAAAAATGGTCAGATCCTATATTTTTAAACATGTTCTTTCAGAAAAAATACTTTTAAAATTTTGGAAAGAACCCCATTGTAAAGTATTGTAGAATAATTGCATGTTCTCAAAATTTGAGATCTGGGAAACTTCATTCTGGTGCAACAACCGCTCTCAGCAA
The DNA here is from genome assembly GCF_026930045.1 of Uloborus diversus. NCBI lineage: Eukaryota > Metazoa > Arthropoda > Arachnida > Araneae > Uloboridae > Uloborus > Uloborus diversus. Next base: position 53,313,067 of record NC_072734.1, on the reverse strand, counting down.
AACCTTGAGATTTTATACAAGTGAAAAACAAAGTTTCTTTAAAATGAGACTCTGGCTACGTTTAACCAGCATGTTTTGTTAATTTTCAGCATTTATTTTTTGTAGTTTCCATCAGTTCAACCACGGATTTTATGGAATTGGCAAACTTCCAGTTAAGACAAGTCTATCTGATTGAGGGCGAAAAGTAAAAATTTGATGCTCGTGTTCCCCTCATTTGAATCAAACTCTGCTTATTTTAGAGGCTAACATACATCTGCAAAAGCTGACATCCCTAAAAACTAATTCGCAACTCCAGAGCTCGAATACGCTACCTGGCGGTGATTAACAATACTTCCGAAAAAAGTGAAACATTCCATTCCACGTGTTTTCTTTGGGACATGTTACAGGCTTTAGACAGTTTGTGGTGTAATGTAATTTCAGAAAAATACAAAAGAATGCTTCCCACAAAAACGATGAAAGATTAATGTTATTCACTAAGCGTCAAAGCAAGTTATAAGTTACGGCATTTGTTTATTTTACCTTTTTCATCCACCATTAGACAATGGCGGCAGCGCCCTCTATAGTTTATTGGACTTGCGAATAGAGGCTTCCATTTTCTCCTGTAAACCGGATGTTTGCCTTTCCATACAGTCCGTGGTAGAAAAGTATGTCTGTAGCTTGACGTAATATTATCCAACTATAATTGATTTGCGCCAAGCAACCATAGGTACGGAAAGTATTTTCTGATTGGAACACATTGTGAACTTCGGCAGTGAGTGCGGTTGTGTCTCTTCTTTGGTTGCAAATCAAAGTTCATAGATTTTGTCCTCAGTTTAAAACATTTTCTTTGTTCATCTGATTTTACACGAGCTTGTTTTTTCATGCTGAAACTAGGTAACCAACTCGTTTTTGATTCTCGAAATGAATTTCTCGAAACATTACTAACTGGTACAAGTTAACTGGTTAACTTGTACCAGAAAATTGTGTAATGAAGTACTTTCGGTACTTGAATCACTATTCTTCTCCAAAAACGGTTAGTGAAATTGGCAAACAAAATAGGGTAAAAGTGGGAGAGACGCTGTACTTTTTGTAGAAATTAAATAAAATATTAAAAGTGCAACGAAAATCAAATTTTTTTTGTTTTATTTTAATGTTACACTATTATTATGTATTAAAATCACCATTAACGAGCTTTGGACTTAAATAAAAAAGAACTTCACTTTTTGATGTTTCTCCTTTTTTTTTTCAATAGCCAGAATTAAGTTCTCTTCTTTCCTCTGCCCCCTGATTACCGTATGCTTCCTCGCGCATTTTCTCCGTATACAAAAAAGATGTTGCGATTTGCCGTAAGAGGGCGTGTTCCTCACCTATTTAAGCAAGTTGTCTTGTATCTTTTGGCTTATGTTATGTTATGTTATGCTTATGTTAGTGTGATGTTATGTTACATCAGTTGAAGGGAGCCGCCAGCCCTCATAATACTGGCAAGAACGAGCACTGCCTCGTTATCTTCATTCTCTTTTAAGTTTTAAATAAAAGTTAGTTTTAAATTAGTGTTGATTTTTGGAACCACCGATAAAGCTACACAAGTCATATTTTATATGGTGCATTACGGCCACGAATGGAGCTGCTATGAATTTGAGTAGAAGAGAATGTACAGTGAATTAAAGCTTCGACAGAAACTAAGGTAGGCTCATAAACTTCATTATTCAGTTTATCTCAAGTTTCAATTGTACGAAAATAAGTTTTAAAAAAAATGACTTCAATCCAAGAATTGGAAAGCGATAAGTTTCAAAAACTTACAGCAAAGAGAACTGTTTTGCGAAGGTTAACTACTCAATTAGTCAATCAAATTGAGAAAAAGTTAAAACATGTAGGTGAAATTGATGAAGCAGAATTACGCGACGATTATGAACTTTTAATTGCAAGGTCTAACGGATTGACAGCGCTTGATAGCGAAATGTTAGAATTTATTGAACTCGAACAAATAGAAAAAGAAGTAACTTTAAATGATGAATACGAAGCTAAATGCCTAAAGTTTTCTAAAAGAATATTGCGTTATTTAGAAGATAAAAATAAAGGCAGTCGAAATTTAAGTTCTTCAAGCAACCAAAGTACAAATGCTAGAATTAATGAAAACTCTAGACAAGGTTCAGTTAAATTACCTAAGCTAGTTATAGAAAAGTTCTCAGGAGATCCAAAGCATTGGCAAAGTTTTTGGAACAGCTTTGAAAGCACAATAGACAAAAATGAAACAATTTCAGAAGTCGAAAAATTCGCGTATTTAAAAGCCCTTTTAATCGGTCAGGCAGCTAATGTTGCGTCTGGATTCGATCTTTCAAGCGAAAACTATGATAATTGTAAAGAAATGCTAAAAAATAGATTTGGCAAGAGAGATATCATAATTAACTCTTTTATGAACAAAATAATTAACTTAGAAGACGTTAAGAGCTCTTCCAATGTTCAAGCGCTACGGAGAATTCATGACGAAATTGAAATCGCTTTTAGAAATTTAGAGGCAATGAATGTAGAATCTAAATCCTTCGGACTCTTATTAATGCCTATTTTGCAAAAAAAGCTACCTCATGATTTAATACTGCAATTTAATAAGCAGAGGGAGGACGGTGATATTGAAATTTCTGAATTAATTTCATTTTTAAAGAAAGAAGTGGAATGTCGGGAAATTACTTTAGCAGCATGTAATGAAAATAAAGCTTCGGCAATTTCTAAAGGTTATAGTAATCGAAAGAATGTTAGTAAAAAGTACGATAGAGATATTGCTGCAGCCAGTGCATTGAATACTTCCGTAAATCAAGTATGCATCTTCTGCCAAAATGCGCATAGTTCCTACAAGTGTAACATTCGTGCAACGGAAAAAATAAAACAGCTTAAAACGGATAACAGATGTTTTAAATGCTTTAAGAAATTTCATTTGAGTAGGGTTTGTAATGATAACAGTGTTTGTTTCAAATGTAATGGGAAAAATCATCATGAATCGATTTGTTTCAGAAATAGTGACGAACGTTCTAACTCAAGTAAATCTTTAGAGCAACTTAAAACTTCGGAAAATACTTTAGTCGCTTCTAATTCAAGTAATGAATCTGTAGTTCCTAACGTAAATGCAAACGCTTTTGTTTCTCAGAACTGTAGTAATGCTTTGAGCGCGGAAAATGTATTGCTACAAACGTGTACTGTAGTAATTTGTACAGAATCAGACTCGAAAACTACGCGTGCAATTTTGGACCAAGGTAGTGAACGTTCTTTCATAAAAGACACTTTGGTTAAATCTTTGAATTTAAAACCCATACGCACTGAGAAACTATCAGTTTTCGCATTCGGAGCGGAAAAACCCATTGTTAAAAATTATCCTGTGGTAGTAATTGAACTTTGCGACAGGGAGTTGAAAAACAAAATAAGATTAGAATGTTTGGTAACCGACACAATTTCCTCATGTCCTGTGAAGGGTCCAAGTTTACGCTCACTCGAAAAAATGCAGTGCTTGGGACTAAAGCCGGCCGATATTGTAGATAATGTCTCCGATTTACGACATTTGGGGGTATTAATTGGGGCCGACAAATTTTGGGATGTAGTGTTGACAGCGAGAAAACGCATAAATAGAGATCTTCAGGCCGTTAACTCTATATTTGGGTGGTTTTTAGTGGGTTTAGACAGAAATACGTTTAGGCAAGCCAACTTTTCGAAGCATTCAAATGTATCGGTAGGAAATGCAATTGTTTTAAATGATTTAAGAATATTTTGGGAATTGGATTCTATGGGTATAATTGAAGATTCTAGTAAATATTCGAAAAAAGACGAAGATTTAATTCATTGCTTCGAAACAGATTTGCGATTTGTAGACGGGAGATACGAATGTAAATTACTTTGGAAAACCACAACTGACGGTCTCGAAAATAATTTTGAGGTAACTAAAAGACGCTTTGAAACTTTAAAACAAAAACTGGATAAAACTCCAGAAATATTAGCGAAGTATAAGGAAATAATAGAACAGCAGTTAAACGAAAATATAGTTGAGAAATGCGCTAATGAAATCAAAGATAAAGATTATTATATGCCCCACAGAGCAGTCATTCGTAATAGCGAAACGACGAATGTTCGTATCGTATTTGATGCATCTTCTAAGTCTGAAAATTGTAAATCCTTAAATGAATGTTTAGAAATTGGTCCAAACTTGAATCCGTCCGTTCTTGATATTATTCTTGGGTTTCGGGAGCATGAAATAGCATTTAGTGGAGACCTAGAAAAGGCGTTTTTGATGATTGGGATAGCTAAACAAGATCGGGATTTTTTGAGATTTCTCTGGTTTGGGGAATCAAACGAACAGTTCAAAATTTTGCGTATGTGCCGCACGCCGTTCGGTACCAGTATTAGCCCATTTATACTAGCCGCTACTATTAAATATCATATTAAAAAATATAAAATTAAAAACCCTGATGTATTTGAAATGCTTAATTCATCAATTTATGTAGATGATTTGTTTTATGGGGCTAAAACGGTGGAAGATGCATACAAATTGTCTGTAAATGCAGTAAATATTTTCCGTGACGCGGGAATGAATTTGAGAAAATTGAAATCAAATTCGAATCAACTTAATGCTTTGTGGCTCAGGGATAATATTAAACAGGACGAAAATTTGAGTAAAAAATCAAAATTTTTAGGCATGAATTGGAATCCCATTAATGATTCTATCAATTTAGAGCTAACTGCTGTAATTGAATCTGTGAAAAGCAAACTAGACGACACAAAAAGGACAGTTTTAAGAACTGTAGCTAAAATATTCGATCCAGTGGGATTTCTTCAACCTTTTACTGTGCGGATGAAGATATTGTTACAAGATATTTGGCTGTTAGGTCTAAACTGGGATGAAAGTCTTCCTAGTGCTTTAAAAGGAAGGTGGAATAATTGGTGCTCAGAACTTGAGTTCTTAAAAAATCTGACTTTCCCAAGGAAATTCTTCAGTGAAGCTGATTACACGGAACTGAGCATTCACATTTTTTGCGACGCCTCTCCTAGAGCGTTTGGAGCGGTTGCTTATTTTAGATACTCTAATAGTTACGGGGAGATTAAAACTTCCTTCATAATGGCCAAGGGTAGAGTTGCACCTTTGAAAACTTTATCTTTGCCAAGATGTGAGCTAATGGGAGCTCTTATAGGTGCTCGATTAGCGAAATATTTAAAAGGCATTTTTCCGAACTTAACCGAAAATCTGTATTGTTGGAGCGATTCAACAATTGTACTACACTGGCTAAGAAGATCTCCAAATGAGTGGAAGCCCTTTGTTAGCAATCGCGTAGCAGAAATTCAGGCAATTTGCAGTCCAAATCAGTTTTTCTACTGCGATTCAAGAAATAATCCAGCAGATATGTTAACAAGAGGAGAACAAGCTGAAACAATGGCTTCTAGTCCACTGTGGCGAAATGGACCTAGTTGGCTTACCGAATCCGAAGAATTATGGCCAAAGAAAATAGCAAAGTTCAACGAGGGAGAAATGTCCATTGAAAGCAGAAAATCGCGAAACGTCCTACAAATTTCCGCTAATAGTGAACCCAAGCAATCTGATAGTTCACTATTTGATTTAGATGAATTCGGCACTTTGAAGAAAGTGTATCGTATTACCGCATGGATAATGAGATTCATCAATAACTGCAAACCAAAATCTGAGAAGTTGTGTGGACCAATTGCAGCAGAAGAAATTATGACTGCCGAAATATTTTGGAGTAAAACCACGCAAATGGAACACTTCAAAAAGGAAATTGAAACCCTATCCGATGGAAAGAATATCGACAAAAATTCCAGCCTATATTTGTTGCATCCTGAAATTGATAAGAATGGTCTTCTGCGTTTAAAGGGGCGAATACAGTTTGCAGATTGTCAAGAATCAGCAAAGCACCCATTGATATTGCCATCAAAGTGCAGATACGTGGAATTTTTAATAATGGATGCACACAAAAGAGTATTTCATTCTGGAGTAGATGCCACACTAACACATCTCCGTGAAAAGTTCTGGATCATTAAAGCACGACAAAGAGTTAAAACGGTTCTTCACAAGTGTTTGATTTGTAAAAGATTCAACGCGCGTCCAGGGGCTCAGGTTGTAGCTCCACTCCCTGCAGATAGAATAATTGAGTCACCACCCTTTGCAGTAACTGGACTCGATTACGCAGGACCCTTTTATTGCAGAGAAAATAATGAAAAACATTATTTGCTTTTATTTACGTGTGCAGTTACGCGCGCGATCCACTTAGAACTGGTACCTTCCATGAACACTGAATCATTTTTACTGGCGTTCCGGCGGTTTATATATCGACGAGGACTGTGTAATACAATTTATTCTGACAATCCAAAGTCATTTAAACGAGCAGATATTGAGTTGGAAAAAGTATTTAAATGCATTGGTCATCCTTCTGTTCAAGATTTATTTTCACATTACAATATAAATTGGAAATATATTGTAGGAAGAGGTGCATGGTGGGGGAGGATTCTGGGAGAGAATGGTAAGAACAATTAAAACAAGCTTAAGAAAAATTGTTCGGCGCTCATCACTCTCTCTCAATGAACTTGAAACGGTGTTTATTGAGATTGAAGCAATAATTAATTCTCGACCCATTACTTATGTATATGATGATCCCTCAGAACCCTCTCCCCTCACTCCTGCACATTTTTTAGTAGGTAAGCGATTGTTATCCCTCCCTCCAACGAGAATTTCAAAGGATGATTTATTAGGATCTAGAAAATCCACAGTTAAAAACTTTAAACATCAGCAAAATGTGTTAAATCATTTTTGGAATCGCTGGCGAAAAAATTATCTATTAATGTTAAGATCTGCTCATGTGTGTCAGCAAACTTCAAAAAATAAGGAATTTAAGCCTAATGATGTTGTTTTAATCGAAGATGATCGTTACCCAAGAAATATGTGGTCTTTAGGGAAAATTACTGAAATTTTTCATGGCAGGGATAACAAAGTGCGTTCTTGTTCGATCAAAACTAAGACAGGAATTATCAGAAGACCTGTTCAACTAATTTACAACTTAGAGCTCACTTGAGCAAATACACTGTTAAGTTTGTGCACAAAATTTAAAAATTTTAGTAAGCATATTAAAATGTTTGTTTAAATGTATTTAAAACTGTATTGTGTTAATAATTGTTGTTTATATTTTGACAAGGTAGTCAAGAAGAAAGGTTATGTTTATCATTTATGTAGAAAGGAAACATTAGATGGTAAGTTTGTAAACTCTAAGTAGAGTTTAGGTGGGGAGTGTTGCGATTTGCCGTAAGAGGGCGTGTTCCTCACCTATTTAAGCAAGTTGTCTTGTATCTTTTGGCTTATGTTATGTTATGTTATGCTTATGTTAGTGTGATGTTATGTTACATCAGTTGAAGGGAGCCGCCAGCCCTCATAATACTGGCAAGAACGAGCACTGCCTCGTTATCTTCATTCTCTTTTAAGTTTTAAATAAAAGTTAGTTTTAAATTAGTGTTGATTTTTGGAACCACCGATAAAGCTACACAAGTCAAATTTTATATGACTTGTGTAGCTTTATCGGTCAAAGAAAATTCAATCAAAATACACCTTCATTTACACTTTTGATAAGTCTGGCATCTCTCCTCATTATATGGGAGAGCTGCCACATAAGTATAAAGTACGTAAATATTAACATGTACTGCAAAACGCAGTTGAAATAAGTTAATAACAAGCTAAATCAAACATTAAAACCCCCCAATTCCTACTTTACGGCGTCTTTGTTTCACATTTAACGCTTATTGAAACCAAATTGACTTAACATTTTTGTCGAAAAATGCTCCCACTCAAGTTATATTTTCGTCATATCGAGCACAGACGAACAAGAACTGATACGTTAAAGGATGCGTCTATGAGTAAATAAAAACTGACAAATATTAGCCCCACATCTTTCTTCTTAATCACTGAATTTGCGAATGTATGGCGTCTCTCCCACTTTTACCCTACTGTTGGTTGAATTATGGCACTATTTCGAAGGCTAAACATGACAAACATTCGTAAGCCTTCTAAAAGGAGACAAAATGTCATTTCAACATCGGGAGACTAGAGCAAAATTGGTTTACATTTCGACAGGCAAGTGTGCAGAATTTTCATTATGCAGCTGTAAACAGTTCAGAAAAATTTTAAGAGTAAACAATCAGTTTATATTGATCAACAAACTGGGTGAAAAGTGGCAATTGGTTCAGTTGGTGTTCAGGCAAAACAAAAAAACTGTAGAAACCAAGCGAAATACTGAAGATTAGTAGCTCTGCGAGGGGGAAGATTCGTAAACGGTTTGTTTATAATCATCGACTCCTCATGTAAGTCAATGAGTTTTAAATGCTTTAAAAATAATAAAAATGTATAATACAGTTGAATCTCGATAACTCGAAGTTTGCAACTCGTACATTCCTTCATCTCAAAGCTTTTATCGGGTACGAAACTCATGAATCTTTTGTGGAAACTTCCTATCACTCGAACTACCAGTAACTTGAACGTTTTTAGCCGGTCCCTTGGAACTTCGAGTTATCTAGAGTTGACTATACATCGATTTTTGCTTCCTTGTACGAAGTAAAGGAAGCAATGTATTTACGAAAACATTTTCACACTAATTCTGGCCAAAATTCCCATTTTATCCACCCCTTCTAAATAGTTTTCCCACCCGGCCGCCCTTGCATATGTAACTACGAGCATAATATTAACCGAAACATCCATTTTGATCATTTTCAAGTTAATTATCACGAGTATTTTCGTAGCGGCTAAATGTGCGTACGTATAACTAACGTTTCTATCATAACTCAAAACCGGTAGGCCGCAAAAGATTTAAACTTTGTATGTAGACTCTAAGTGAGATCTGTTGTGCTTTTCCACTTTTGCTAGCATTCAGATTTACCAAAACGGTCTGTTAACATGATTTTTCAGACAAATCGGTGTTAATTTCAATGCAGACTAAAAAAATCATAAATTGAGGACTGCTTAGCGATAAACTTTAAACAGAAAAGCATAGTACTTTAAAAAGATAACAATCATATGAAAAATAAAAATTCTATTTCGGCTTGAAATTGACTTAGCAGGTTTACGTAAAAGCTTTTTTTTTTTTAACTTTCTCAATTCCAAATCTGAAACTTTTTGAGGAATTCCGGCAAGATTGCAATTAAGAAAGCTTAAACTATCCAAAGCTCTACACATACATGAAGATAGAGCAATAAATAGGAAAATTACAGAATATCTATAGGAAACATCTACAGTTAGCTAGTAATCAACATTGTTAAAACAGCTACAGCAAATGTAAGTTCTTCTAGATATGAAAGGCGGTGGTTTTAATAAATTTATATGATTAATCTTATTCTTATAAGCATTTAAAAGATTGAGTTGGGAATTGGAAACTGGGAATAGAATTTATATTGTACTAAATCAGGGCAATTTGTATTGTACTAGCTGCAGGCCACTTTTTGTGTGCACTGTGCCCATTTGTACACAAGTTAAGGTGTTAGAGAAAAAAATGGACATAACTGAATTTGAGAGTGACAAAAAAAAAAAAAAGTTGAGTTGTTTCAAACATGATCCAGAGCAATTTCTAATGAAATCTAACAAACAATTAGAAGTAACAATTAGAGTAACTTAAGGTTGAGGAATTGAAGACTATATTCTACACTGTAACAAATTTCGGAAACGTTTCTGGATGTATCGGAAACGTTTCCGAAATAGTAGGAATCCTTCTTCCAATAGCGAACTCCTCATTATTCAGAAAGCTTTTTGTTATTTCAAGAAATCTAGAAGCGGAAGTGATGACGCAACGCTTCGAAACGTATTTCATCCTTCCAACACAGGCGCCAATGAAATAACGAGAACTTATTTTTTTCTTTATCTATGGTTGCTGCAGTCAGCAACTGTTTAGCATTGGATTGCTTGTTATTTCAAGTCTAGAGAGTAGTAAAATGTGTCGAAACTAATTTCACGCCTTTGCATTTTGGACTGCCCTTGATTTTTTAGACGATGTACGCAGCTATTAAGTTAGTTAATAACCATTTGCTTCTTTACAATTTCCAGTGCAACCATAATTAGATACATATTGTGTGCTCAAGCGTGAATAGTTTCAACACCCGTGTTTATACTTAATGAAACGAAACCCTTTGGATTACTTATTCAGTTGTAATGGAGGTACTTAGATTTTCTTCCGCTCATGTTCACTTGTAAGTATTAATGAATATTTTAAAACATGTTGTTATATACATTTATATTTTTGTTTATTTGCATTTGATGAGGCTCCAATTGCAACTGTTTTTGGGTTTATCGAATTAATTTAAAGTTATCCTACATACCTATGTGCGCGGTGTACTATTTGTTGTAACCAACTGAAACTGATTAATTACGCAAAAAAAATAAGATTTATATTTGAGAAGCAATCATAGAAAAGTTATTCCGAAATACTTGGATGTACATACATTTTGGTTCAAAAAGAAAAAAAAATCAATTGTTTAATTCATTAAAAATATGGTAATGCAAATGTTTTCTAGTATTGTAATATGCTTCACAAAAAATGTGCCAGTATTATTTATCTTTTTTATTATAATTTATTCATTCATTTAAAAAATATTTATACCATTAGAAAATGACCCAGTTATCAATTAGTAAGCAACATAGTTATGCAATTAATTCATGTGCTTATTCATTTTATTAAATGTGGTTGACAATAAAAAATTCCTTGACATTAGTTGTTCGGTAAATAACATTTCCTTCGTGGATATACTAGTTTAATGTAGGACAGTCAGGAGGAATGAGTCAGTGGCAAAAATGGAACAGCTGCATTTATGCCGAAATAAAAAGTAATATTATTTCATGTCATTGTTTTAAAAGTGATCATTTTTTAAATACTATGTTATTAATATACAATGTACATATGGGGAGAAGACGAGGGGCGTTCACCACGCAGACTGCCATTGACATTTTCAGGGATTGCTTTTTTTTAAGGGGGGGGGGGGGGTGGCGCTTTATAGCATTTTATGGGTGCACCATCACTCTTACGGTGTGGAGGGAGATTCTCGTATATATGAAATGGAATAATCATGCAACAGAATTCAATGTTTTAATAAATAAAATATATAATGCATTTTGCGCACATTGTAAAAATTAAATCAGTAACCTATTTTGATTAAGTATTTATATTTGTGATGAACTGGAAAAGGGCAAGAACAGATGAATCAACCCGAATGGTTCCAGCAGGAGGACTTGGTGTCATATTTAAATTCATCAATTTCTCTGTTGGTACTTTTCGGTACACTTTGTTCGCCAGAGAAATTGACTTGAGGTGAACGAATTCCGGAACGCGAAGGGTATGTAAGTTCTGTCAAATTTTATTCGAAAATAAAAGCTATCAAGTTTGATACAAGATATGTTTTTAAGTTCTGCATTAAAAATACAATATGTTGATAATTTTGTCTTGAAAATATTGAGAGAAAAACTGAAGTTTAAGATTGTTTAACAAACAATCCCTCTTTTGAGAAAGTACCCCCTCCCCTCCGCTGACGATTTTGTGATTAAGAATGAAACTACTATATTATTTCATAAATTTTCAAAAATTTATAACTGCGCACATGTTATGCTGTTAACCATGCTATTTGTCATTAGAAATTCAGAAAAAAAAAATCCACGAATGATTCTAAAATTGCTTGTTTCCTTGCTCTTATATATGAAAGAATTGGAACTGATATGGTATGCAATAGCGTTCCGGAATAGCGGGTAAAGAATGATATTTTAGAAAAAATCACGGAAAAGGATTCCGAAATTCACAGAAACGTTTTTGAAAATTGTTTGAGAATTCCGAAATACTCGGAAACGTTTTCGAAACTTTCATGAACCACAGCTGCACAGAATACTCAGAAACATTTCTGGAAATTACAGAGAGAGGATTCCGAAATACTCAGAAACATTTCTGGAAATTACAGAAAGAGGATTCCGAAATACTCAGAAACATTTCTGGAAATTACAGAAAGAGGATTCCGAAATACTCAGACACGTTTCTGGACATTACAGAAAGAGAATTCCGAAATACTCAGAAACGTTTTTGAAAATTTCATGAACCGCAGCTGAACGATATACTCAGAAACGTTTCCGGATTTTTTTTACAGTGTATCATGGTGAGTTTTTTAATGCTCTGTAAATATAAAAGCATGAGAAATATTGACAGATTTTTATAAAAAAAATCGTATCGTCTGACCATGATCTTTGATTTCAACCTTCCAGGCCCACACAGAAAGATTCTGATTTGTCAAAGTTATCCAACTATTCCACAATCCGTTCAATATTTGTCTTTAACACTTGCTACCGAATTTATTGCTGGTGGTTAAAAAAAAATGTGACATTGCGAAAATTGACTGTGAAAAAATACTGTTATGATATGCTGTTGGTCAGTACTGTTTTGAAATTCTTTGCCTTCAATTCACGAGTCGAACCACACCATGCTCTGGACACTCGCTGGTGAGATAAATTCACTTTATCTACCAGTGTGCTGCAACTCTCAACTTAAATGAGATGACATCTGCCTCCATCTCGGTTATACACTATTCCTGACTGATGAGTTCTTATAAGAACGAAAATGCAGTCTCAGAATGAGCTGTCTGGGATAGGGATGGGGTACCGGAGATGTCTGGTACATTGCATGCAGTTCTTTTTCCTTAGCCCCGGCTTATGGGCGGTAACTTACTGCTAAAGGATCAAGCAATGCCTTCAATTCACGAGTCCAACCACACCATGCTGCGGACACTCGCTGGTGAGATAAGTTTTCACTAGCGGGTCTTACTCTCAGCTCTTAGCGGCAGTCACTCTCATCTTCAATGAGATGACATCTGCCTCCAGCTCGGTTATTCACTATTCCTGACTGAGGAGTTTTAACAAGAATGAGACTGCAGTCTCAGGATGTGATAACCGGGCTGTCTAGTATATTGCTTCTTGCCTTTTGGTTAGTTTGAATTCAAAAGTGAAAAAAGACATTCCAATATAAGCCACAAACAATTAACTAATATACAACAAGAAGTGAAAATGTGTTCATTTCTTTTCAGCTAGTTGGCAGGTTTGTTGCCTTTCTCAAGTCAAAAGAAAACTTACGAAATCATCGCAAATGTGATTTACCGTTCAAACACCCTCCGTTTTTAGATCAGGTTTCTTTGAGGTATAATTCAACATCAAGCAGTGGCGTAGCTAGGGAGGGGAGGAGGGGGTGGTCCGCCCCGGGCGGCACTTTTTGGGGGCGGCAAATTCACACCTTTGATGCAGGAAAATTTAAGGCGTTTTCCGAATAAGGAAATCATGCTTTTGATCTATTACTGGAGGCAAAAGAGAAAGAAAAGTCTTCGAGTTGTAAGGTTTTAGTACGACTACGATAATAAAATTACTCTAATACAAAATATGTGTTTTTATTGTGGACATCTCAGCACTATTGTTTGTTTTTTCTCTTCTTTCGTCTGAAGCTACAGACTGAGGGAGGTGGTAGTGTAAAGTCAAGGAACCATGTTTTTTTTTTCTTTTTTTTTTGCTGTTAAGGTTAACTATTAAGGAGGAAACAATAAATTTCATAACTTTTCGTCCTATGATGAAGCTACCACTTGATTTTAAGTAAGTTCCTACAGGAAACCGTCGTATTTAAAAAAGAAAAAGAAAACACTTTTTGTAAAGGAAAATGAGAAGAGTAAAAGGAGAAAGATTTCAAATGGTGGACGATTTCTTGCTCTTTTTCAGGATTGCATTATCTGTTTCAACAATTAGTTTGATTAGTCATTGACTACAAAATTTTCACTAAGACAGAATGAATTTTATATTCCTTTCATAAAAAAATATTCACAACTCGAATAATAATTGCTTTTACTACTGTATTATATCAACTAATTCCTTTATGCAATGAGTTTCGCATTTAGTCATGCATTTTAAAGAAAGGTTTTTAATTAGCAAAATGATCTCTAGGCAAAGTCTTAGAACATTTCGAATTCCATTAGGGAAAAAGAGAGTCATCCAAATTTGGTAATAATCTAAATTTGCTACCAGATCTAAGGAAGGGGAGGGGATGAGGCTTGTTCGTACCTTAGGTGGCAACTTCTGAATTTGTCAACATTAGGTGAGTCGCTCAAACACGGATCCAAAATATAATTATAACTCCCTTTGAGATACAAATTGACCCTAAGTTTGAGTTTCTAAAACTTTAAATTAGGAAAATTTCCCTCGTTTCTTCCAACTGCCGCAAAGTTAAAAATGCATTTTCAGGACTTTAATTTTGAAAAATTTCCGGAGTAGAGCCACTTACCATCCCTTCCTCCCTTAATTTGTCCGAATATAGCCTAAAATCTCTCTTTCGGGGGTTCCATTTTCACTCCCCCTTTTCGTTGTTTAGAGTGTGCCAAAGACTGCTTTAAAATGTGTTTTGATGCTGGAGAATTTCGATCAACCGAAGGCAGCTTAAAACTGCGTTGTTAAACTCTCAATAAATGTCACATTTTTCGGAAAGAGCAACCGAATATTCCTATCCCTTAACGTTAACAAACATCTCCATATCTTCACATCTCATCTTTTAGCCTAATATTGATTACTGAGTTTATATAACTTCAATACCAACAAATTCATGAGGGCGATCAAGCTCTTCCTGTATAATGATTAAAGATAGTCTAAAGTGTGTATTTAGGACATCAACTTCGAACTTAAAAATCCCAATGTCTCCCAAACTAGCTTAAAGTTGGGTTTTTGAAACTTAAACTTCAGAAAAATTCTAAGGTAGAGACCCCAGATGTGCACGAAATCACCTAACGTCATCACAGATGGCTCCAAATTTCGTTTTTAGAAATTTCTGAGGGAAGACCGCAACCCCCCCCCCCCTCCTTTTTTTCTCAGTTGTAAAGAGCTTAAGATGAGCAACAGTTTCGAAAAGGATTTCGGATGGGAAACCCCCCTTCTGACTCTCTCACAAAACGTTGTCCGTCAAACAATGGCTAAAGTCGCGTTTTTAGGAAGTCATTTTCAAAAAGTTTCAAGGGGAGACGGAAAAACCATTTGATTTCCCAACATTTTTGGAAACATTTGGAAACTTATGGCGTCAAAGATAGCCTACAGTTGCGCTTTTGAAACTTCTTCGTCGAAAATTTTTTAGAAAGCTCCTGAACGCTCCCTATTCTCTTTAACGTCATCAAAGATGGACTAAAATTGATCTCTAGTTTGAAAATATTTCTGCAGGATAATTCAGTCTTTGTTGGAGTTAGGGGAGACCTTTACACCACTAGATACAGCCTACATTTACGAGTTTTTCAGTTTTGTTGAAAAGCTTTCCGGACAGCGCATCCGAACCATCTTCAATATCTTCAGGTATTCAAAGATAGCCTAAAATTGGTTTTTTAACATTTAAGTTTCGGAAATTTTCCTTGAAAAGTCCGGACCCCCTAACGTCATCAAAGAATGCATAAAACTAAGTTTAATTTTCAAAAAAAATCTGGAGGAAGCTAAAAGCACCTTTCCTACAAAAGTTACTAAAAATTGCTTAAAATTCCGAATTTCGACTTAACTTTTGGAATGTTTCGGTGGGATTCTGAATTCCTCATATTTTTTGCAAGAAAAATAAGAAGGAAAAAAATAAGTTTTTTTTCTTATTTATTAAAATCTTATTAAAAATTTTTAACTTTTTAATTTGTCAACTATTTCCCATTCATAAAGGGCGGCAAATTGAGGAACCGCCCCGGGTGGCAGAAAGTGTAGCTACGCCACTGACATCAAGTCTGACAGCTAGCACTGGATCAGCAGAGTGTTAAATTACCACCAATTATTCGTCTACTAAAAAAGGAGGATTTAAATGCACGCATTAGCATCAAAAGAGTGTGACAAGCAAATCAAGTACTCGGAAATCTACCCGCAATGAAAAACATCCCTATACGAAGCATTTTAACACGAACTTCCCTTAACTGACACTTAAATGTACTAAATATTCTAAAAGTAGCACTTACCACATGCGTTTTCATTAGTATTTTCTATTGCATTTTCTATTTTATACTTCTTTTTCCAATAACAGCAGTAAGAACATATTGTTAATGTCTTCCGTGCATCAAACATTATTACTGACGGACTCAAGTGATTTCAGGTAGTCTTACTGATACATTTTACGCAGAGAGCTAAAAATAAAAGAAGTCATACATAAATAATGCATATTTATACAAAAAAAATATCTACATTCACTAATTTATTATCTCATCAAAAACAACCCTGTTGTAAAAATGTCCCCGCCAAGAAAACCTTTAACTTTTCCGCACAAAAAAGAAAACCTGCATCCTAAATCCAAAAACCCTCAGCCATAAAAAGTTATGATATCTAGTTTGCCCGCCAAGTATCTGCCAAACTACCATCCTCCCTCTTCTCCTTTTTCATCACAGCTACTTCCATTAGAACCTCTTCCCACCTTCAACTCCTCAGAAATATGGATAGATCTTTTAAATTGTTTATGTTGTTTGGCGGGAAGCTTTTTGCTCACCAAGCAACCACTTCACTTTGAAAAGCTTCCCGCCAAACAAGATAAACAATTTAAAAGATCTATCCATATTTCTGATTAGTTGAAGGTGGGAGGAGGTTCTAATGGAAGTAGCTGTGATGAAAAAAGAGAAGAGGGAGGATGGTAGTTTGGCAGATACTTGGCGAGCAAACTAGATATCATAACTTTTTATGGCTGAGGGTTTTTGGATTTAGGATGCAGGTTTTCTTTTTTGTGCGGAAAAGTTAAAGATTTTCTTGGCGGGGACATTTTTAAAACAGGGTTGTTTTTGATGAGATATCACATCTTTTTGCATTGATAGTATTACTTTGTCTGTATTTTTAGAATTGAAAATTTGAAGTCAAAAAACTTTCAATAGAAACAACGCTGTTTTGTGTTTTTAAGGAACAATAATGGTTAGCCTAATTTTACGTCAAGTTATTTTATTACTATTAAGATTCTATGTTCATTTTGCGAGAATTGGGCGGTTTAAATTTTATTGCAATCCTTGTATCCACTCTGTTGCAAAGAAAACTTCTTTGATAATAAAATACTGTATTTTAAATTATATTGTTTTCGAGTATTTTACAACTTCGCAATAAATTCTATTAGTTTCTTTATTTGATAGATTATTCAACATTTTCATGAAGGTTTCTTTAAATGTTTTACAGCTTGAGGGCTATATAAATCTAGCTTTTCACTTTTTGTTTAATTACATTTTTCTTAAATCGTAGATTATTTTACGTTTTATGGGATAATTTGAATTGTTTGGTGATTTATCTTTCTCTTGATAGAAGTCTGTCTTGTTTAATACCTAGTTTTGTTTAAAAGTTCATTTAAAAAACGAAATAACGCATGTTATCACCAAGCAAAAAAAAAAAAAAAAAACTAAGCCATTAAATATTTTAAATTTGAATGTGTCAGAAGATCTATACAACTTTACTCGATGTCAAATCGCGGATATCCCAAATTTGCCATAGCGAATGGAATGCGCATGTTGCGCGCGGACTAAGCTCATTAAAAGTCTTGCTTAAATAATTGGAAAAAAATTTTCCGCTAACAAATTACTGCAAAGTACGGATATCCACACACGTATTTTATATATTTTCATTTCATTATGTGTTGTTTGTGAAAAATCCATTAATATAGAAAATAAGCAAACCAATAAAAAAGTGCTATTTTTCGCTTTCAATTAAAAAGTTATATGTGCCGTATTCTTATGCGTACAGTTTCATATAATTTGTCACGTAAAATGTTGTAATGGTTTAACCCTAGTTTCGCGCCGACATTTAAAATTTCTTCCCTCCATAAATATATCAAAACTGAAAAACAGGGGGAAGGAAATTTCGTATCGGCAAAACTTTGGGAGGGGGGGGGGGGAGAACAGCATTCTAACCTCATTCATTAATTTGTTTCTCTGCTTAAGTATAAACGAAAAACATAGAATCTAAAAGCAGAAAGCCCAATGAGCTAAGTCTGCGCGCATGCGCAGTTGCTGTGGAAAATTTGTGATATCCGCGATTTAACGTCTAGTTGCAACTGTTGGATATGTTTTATTAGTCTTGATTGAATTTCATTTCCAAAGACAACTTTTGAATAATTGTTAGATCTTAGATTTGTTCTAGCTTGCAATTGCAGTCAAAGATTAGCAAAACTTATAAGCTGAGAGTAAGAACACATGAATTTATGGGAAATTAGTGATTTTCAAATTTCAATTTTTGTATATGTACTCAATGGCCCCCCAAGAATATGTATACAAAAAATCATTACCGTAGCCCCCCGGCGGGCTGTGATAGAACCCCGGGAAGGTACAATTTGGGAGGTAAAAACGAGGAGGAAAGGGGAGGGGGGTCAAATGGCACAAAAGGCACATCAGTAGGGCACAAGGAATGTGTGTGCGAAATTTCAGCTTAATTCCGTTTTTCGTCTGGGCTGTAGCCCTGTCAAAGAAAGCGAAAACTTTTTTGAACAGCAATTTTATAACTTTAATACCTTCTCCCCCTGATGGTCCTGGGGATTGTATTTTTGTTTACGGTGTCAGGGGCCACTAGAGATTGAGTGTACCAAAAATCAACTCCGGGGGTCTTCATGGGGCTGAGATACAGAAGGGTGAAAAACCCAAAAAACCCCAATTTGTTCTGTAATCTTGTTCTTGTTCGCTTTTATTATCTTTCTTCTTTGGCGGTGGATTTGCTTCTGTTGGCTGCTGACGTTTGGTTTCCTTGGCGGGGCGGGACGCTCCCGCGTCCCGTGATTTTATGTCTTAAACTTGTCATTTATTAAGACTAGGGTATAAAAATTCAATCAAAAAAAAAAAATAATAATTTTCCAATTTCTTCCTCAACATCCCTCTAAAATATGTCTCTGGATTAGAAAACATGATTTGCAAAGTTTTAGCTTTATCCGATAATATTAACACGTGTTTCAAAGAGCCTAAAATTACGAAAAACAGCGGTTTTTAGCAAATCATCGTTGCTGTTATTCGTAAATTTAGCCATTTTGAGACACGTGCTAATATTTTCGAAATGACTTGAAACTTTGTCAATCATATTTTCTAGTCTATTGGCACATATTTTAGGGGGGTGCCGCAAAAGATTAAATGAATTTTCCCCCATCGGGGGAAGCTGCTGTACCCACGGACAAAATTTACTTTTCAATTTTTGCTGGAATCTGTGAATGGATAATCGATTGATAAAACATTCTGACAGAATCTACAACTTATCATCTAATTTAATAATTTTTATCAGGTGGAAATATCAAAACTTTCAACTGCAAAAAAAAAGTTGTGTTTCCTTTGTTCTTTTCTTTGTCCGTGGGTACAACACCCCGTTCACCCCACGGGCAGAGGACTTTGTACCCATGGATATACATGAAAAATATAAAATATAGGTCTGAGGAACTCAATACAGTTTCATAACCCATTTTATATTGAAATACTTCAATTATCCATTGAAATTAACACTAAACAAAAAATCCAACAGAAATCAAACTTTGAAAATTAAACGAATACTTGAGGTTTTTTCCCTTTTTTTTTAATTATCCTTTTAAACATCAATGTGACTCTTTAAAAAAAAATATTACTCTTAAGAGAGCCTAACATGTTTTTAAACAAAAAACTAACTAGATATATGACTATTACGTATTACTACTCTCTCTGTAACTACTCGTATATAATGTAATGCCTTCAATTTCGGTGAAAATTGAAACCTTCAACGAAATTAACCCGTTACATAAAATTTAGATTATCCTAACAAAACCCCAAAAATGTTGACTTCAAATGAAAACAGCTGGGATCGACGGTTTGTAGATCCCACAACAGGTGGCGGTAACTTCCACACTATATGTTCAACTCCTAAGACAAATTCATCATCATTGTTGAAAGTATATTTCGGATGTTGATGACAAGGCACCATTTTGAGTTTCTTCACATTGTAAGAAGACTCAGAAGTGACCCAAGGGGTCACTACAAATTGTCGTCCGTAGGTAAACATGGTTATGTGTCCATAGGTACCTTATTTTGGTTTTGCAAGCCAGTAACATCGACAGGACCAGTTTCACGAAATAAAAAATCAGAAACAACAACTTGAAAACGTAGGGCAATGAATAATACAATCCACGACGTACAAAAAAAAAAAAAAAAGTACTTTTTTTTCTAACTTAGGTCCTTCTGAAACTGAAAATTTACGATAAAATTTTACATGCTTGCCTGATGGCGTTGAAACCTCCTGAGATACTGGAAAGGACTGAGACACACGTGTTGAAACCCCCATCCGATCTCTCTCGATAATACCTGCAATTTACCGACCAACGCCCGTAGGTCCGTGCGTACAGCAGCTTTGTGACCACCCTAATCAGACACTCAGAAAGGTTTCTCAGAAAGGTACAAAGGAAAGAGTATAATGACCTTTACCATTCATTAGAAATGAGAGCAGAAAGAAGTTTCCAGAGTGAATAGTTTTGGTTTTAAAAATGAAAAACTACGATTTTTTGCTGAAAAAAATTTGCAGTTTTTCGTAACTTTAGCCTTTTTGAGGCACGTGTTAATATTATCGAAATGACTTGAAATTTTATCAACCACATTTTTTAGTCAATTGGCCCATTTTAGGGGGGTGCTGCAAAAGCTTAAATTAAAATTTTCCCCATGTGACCACCCTAATCAGATATTCTAAAAGGTTTCGACAAATATCTTTCCACGATATATTATATGGTAATTCTTTTATGTTATAATATATTCCATGCATTGCCAAAAAGAGTGCTTAAGTTTTAAAAGTATTCTTTAGGGTGATATTTAGCTATAGGACATTTTTTGAAAGTTAAAATTTCATTGCTCCAACCCTTTCATCTTGTTTAATGAACAAAAAATAGTGTGTACAAAATTCATTTGGAAATCACGTGACCTTTTCAATAAGAGATCAGATCAGATTAAAATAAGCTTAAAGATAAATTGTTTAAAATAATAAAAATAAAAATAGTAAACTTAAAGAAATACGTTTAGACACATATAATTCAAAGATTGTAAGATTTCATAAGAAATTTGAGTGTCATGTCTAGCCCTTTAAGATCTAGAATGGCGGCGTTTTTCAACCTTTTTTGATCGGCGGAACAGCAAGGGCTTTTGCAAAAACAAAACGCTGACCGGTGCTGTTTTTTTTTTTTTTTCTTCATCTTGTCCCATCTGTCTTTTTTTTTTTTTCATTCTCTCTCTTTTTTTTTGTCAAAAAACTTCTTGCATTGCCGAATGTTAAAAACATGTGCATTTTTACGGACCATTTAAGTCCCACCCTCCCTAGCTCCCGTCCTTTTTTTTTCAAAAAGAAAAAAAAAGAAGAAAACTTTCGACTCGAACGTCTGGGTTCTTTTTCTCTCTTTCGCAAATTATAATGATAAAAATAAACGAACTAAAAACAAACAAATAATACTTAACTTGATGTGAAAGAACTGGCAGAAAAAAAAAAACTTGAATGCTAAGAGTGAGGTAGCTTATAGCAAAAATTATGAAAAAATAATAAACATTGCTGAAAAGTCGTAGAAAAATACAAATATTAATTACAAAATTCAATTAAAGGATTTCGTATAGGATATTTGTTTTTGATTGTCGTGGTATTTTCTCTCTCTTTTTTTTTAAAGGGAATATTTTTACTGTTGACGAGCAAAAAGCTCTGAGGAACGGTAAAATTGTACTGTGAGCCGGAGCTGGTCCGCCGGAGCACTGTTCGAAAATCGCTGCAGACATATGGAACATATGGATGAGACATATGTTTCCCATAAGTTCAAGCTTAATATTACCGAATGGAAATAACTTACAAATTATAGTTTGTTTCATTTTATTGGGACATCTTAATAATAATTAATTGGGAATCTTTATATGACGACACAAAAGTTATCGTTTAAAAATTGTACTGTAATTATCTTTTAAAAGCACCGCAAAACTCAAAACTCTATTTAGAGCTTTTGGTCCTCAAAGGGTTCAAAAATAAGTTTTAGTTCAAGTTCAAAGATTATTTACTCACCAACGTGTTAGTACCAGCAACTTTCTTTCTGAACTAATTTCACTGTTGTAGAAACAGGAAATAAATCTTCATTTCGTAGCTCACGTCGCAAATAGAACAATACAGGTAAATAGCCTGCTTAGAAATCAGCGCCAAGAGGAAACTGAAATTTGAAGATTCGTTTAGTTTTCCATATGCGGCCAGAGGGAGCTGTGAAGCACCACTACATTATTTATTTGTGTCATTGTTCACATTTTTGCCTAATACTTGTATGCAAGTTACCTCAAAAAAAAGGTTGAAAGAAATATTCTCACGCTTCATTAAGATTCATTGAAGAGTTATTTCTTTTTGTTCTTCGCTCGAAAAAAAAAACGTTTGTTTCTAATCTATGCAGTTGAAGTTAGTTTCTGGAAACAATGTTTTAACACAGTCATATTTGTAACATTTTTATTCCGTAAAAATGAAATTCTTTTACTATTACTACATACTGAAGACAACTTTTTTTTTCTGGTTAAAAGAAGAAAATCATAAGGCTGTCTTGAAAACTTAAATTAATGCTTCACACTTGGTAAGTGAGGCCTACCACAGAGAAATCCATCTAGATGTTTTTACGCAGGCACTGAAAAACAATATGTTGACTTTTTGTGAAAAATACAGGTTTTGTATAAAATAATGATAAATAACAGAAGTTTTTAAAAAAAATACTTAGCACTTATCATAATATACTCAAAAGCACAAAATAACCTTTCTGGGTCAGAAAGGAAAATTTAAACATTCCTGCAGTTTTCGAAAAATTCAAGGAAATGACGCCACCAACGAAGAAACGTGCGGCTCAAGTCATGAAGAGAATTTCTCTTATCATTATGTAGCTTTTAATAATAAATTTGACTGTTCAAACATGCATATTTTTCTTAATGGGAAAGTTTGGTTTGAAATGACTAGAACCGCACTTTTCTTCGTTTGTGGTGTCATTTTCTTGGAATTTTCGAAAACTACAGGAATGCTTAAATTATCCTTTCTGACCCAGAAAGGTTATTTTGTCCTTTTGAGTGCATTATGAAAAGAGCTTAGCATTTTTTAATAAATTCTGTTATTTTATTCTTTTTAGTGTAAATGTATTTCAGAAAAAGAATAATTTTACCGTCACGAAACTTCACCTTATTTTTTCATATAAATGCTCCGGTACTTAAAGGGGAAAAAACTATTTACGTGTCTAAAACTTTAAGCAGTTGCACTAAAATTTAATCCTTGTTCCTCTCTACGATTTATGCTTGCTAATTTCATCCTTTCGCAAAAAATATAAAGCGTTAATTAGAAAGAAACAGCTTTAAAAAGCATTATGAGTTAACAAAAAGCCCCCCTTCCCGAGTTTCAAAATAACTTGTACAACCCTCCGAGCCGTGTGGGCTAAGAGGCTTCTGAGCATTGCAAAACTGAATTTTTGTACGTTTGAAAAGTCCTATATTCGTGGTCTCTAGCAATATATTTTGCTCTTTAGCTCGGGTCTTGAATTGAGTTGAGCCTAAGATCTTCTGTTAAAATCGAAACCCTTAAAATTTGCGAATAAGAAAGAGGAAAGAAACGAATCTAAAAGACGTAACAATGGCAACGCCAAATAAAACATCAATAATTTGAATGAAGATGAGATTTTATGAACATGATTCAATCGGCTTGAAACTTTTTTTCCTTTGGTGATAGAAACTTAGTTTTTCGACCATAGGTCGAAATAGATCTGGGGTAAAAAAAGCCGCTCTTTGCAGTGGTGTGAAAAAGAAAACTGTAGAACAATTCCTTCACTTTTTACTGATAAATGTAATGAAGAAAGTAGTGCCTAAATTTCAGCTACGCCTAAAAAAATTCAAGTTAAAAACGCAAATAACTCCTGCCATAATTAAGTTAGAGCATTGAAACAAATTGCGCAAAAGGCGGAAAATTCCATCCTTTCCAACGATATAAAATTTTAAAATGTGCAAGTAATTTTTACCCCTTTAATTAGGGGAGCGACATCGATGTCGATGTTTTTGTTAAAACATCGATGTTTTTAACATCGATGTTTTACTTTCGATGTTTTCGGAACATCGATGTTTTGGTTTCGATGTTTTTTCGATGTTGATGTTCTTGTATTACAATTTAAAATTATAGTAAAATTTGCTCCAATTTTCTCGCTAGGTAATTAAATTTACGTATCGAACTGCTCCAAAAATTTCATTTATTTGCGCACATTTAAAAATATCGATTTTTCTGTGTAAAGGATGATTTTTGGAAAGATCACTACAAGATGGTAAAAGATAACTGGAGGGTGAGGAAGAGGTCAAAGCTATTGGAAGAACTCGACAATGGCCATCTGTTGCCAGTTCTTGCAGTCGATTCTAAGACTCCAATTCTTAAACTAAAGGAGAATCCTATATATTACTACGGTGAATATTATAACTGTACAAATTCAGAACTGTTAAAAGTTGTGTCGAAGTATTTGATAATGATGGCGACTTCTGTTTCATCGGAAAGAGTTTTTTCTCTGCCTGGTGGAATAGTCAGCGAAAAGACAAATGCGATTAAACACCAAATATTGGGGGTTACTTATAGTCTACCCAGGGGCGGATACAGACTAACATTTTAGGGGGCTCATGCTGAAGGGTGACCCTCACCCCTCCTCCATGAATAAACTTATGGTTTTTGGTAACAAAAATTTCTGAAACTGCTTAGGTGTTTCAAAAATACCACATCGATCAGGGATATGGCACCTAATAGGACAAAAACCTCACGAATAAATTTTATAAACAATTAAAAGAAGAAGTATTTCAAGTATTTACTTGTAAAAATCATTCAAAAACTGAAATTATTTACATTTTATCCATAAAGTATTTGAATACAATGCGAACGGATAATATTGTCGACGTTTTGGGGGGGGGGGTGTCATGACCCCTATGACCCTCTCCTTGCATCAGCCACTGCCTAGGTGGACACCACTGCGATAACCTATGTATAATGAGGTTTTGCGCTAACGCGACACTCAAAGTTTACATTTCTTGCACGATAATAAATCCTATACACTGATTTAAACTAATAAACTATTTACAGCACATTTAAAAATAAACTCAGCACGACTAAAAACCGAACTATCTAAAAATTACAACAGAAAGAAATTCTAATCTATAGAGACTTGACAGAAAAAAAAACATTTATAGACTCAAATGTTTTATCGATTGAAGCGATGCCTGAAGCTTTGGATATGGTTTTACAAAAACTATCGTTGATTAAATTTGTTGCTTATAAAAGCAAACGGGCGTCAGACACTTCTTTATTACTTTTCATTATACTGGCTCCTGAACTCAGCGCCGCAGACTAACTGTTTCGAGAAAAACTATTTTTACTGTCCACATATTTTAAATACATATGCTATAAATAGAAAAATGACAGTTAATACACCACACCCCCCCCCCCCCCAAAAAAATCGAGAACTATTTACTGTTTCTTATTCTGGTTTCGATCCGGCTTTTTTTTTCAAGCAGTCATTTTCACTACTCAAATGGAATGAACTTTGAAACAGATTACAAAATATTGTAGCAGATTTTGATGGAGGAGGGGTCATGATCCCCCCTCCTCCTCCTTGTATACACTTCTTGTGGTTTCGATCGAGTTTTTTATTTTTTCGAGCAAACATTCAAATAGTGTTACGGGTCCGGGGGGGGGGGTTTGTTTATGGCCCCCCTCACTCGTATCCGCCACTGCGTCTACCCTCATTAAGCCGTCCACCAATTACTCACAATTTGTGTTTAACTTTTTTGGACTAACAGTTCAAAACATATTTCTTGCTCCTAATAATAATTGTCAAAGTTATTTTTGTATTTTTAATATAATTTGCACAACTCTTTTCTCATCACACAACTGACTCTAAGTGCTATGATATATTTTTTCGCAGATTTAACTAGTTTGCATTAATTGTTGCATGTCTTATCATTTTTTGTCTTATTATAGTACTAAGATGTTGCGAAATTATTCTTATTAAATTGTATTTATGATTTGCAGTTCAGTAGTTTCAATATATTCGTGGGGTTCGTATTCTTTTGTATTGCTTAAATTAGACACAATGCCCTGATCCATTAAGAAACATTTGTTAGAGATTACTATCTATGTAAGTTTGTAGTGTAGTATACTAAAAAATGTATGTTAAATATTGACAAAACGATCGATGTTTTAAAACATCGATGTTCAGAAACATCGATGTTTTTTGGTCGATGTATCAATACCATCGATGTTTTAATTTCCAATATCGATGTTCTGAAACATCGATGTTTTGTCATCGATGTCGTACCACTACTTTTAATAGGCAATTTGCGCGAAATTTGAGCTTAAAAAATAATTACAAAAGAACTAATTCCAAATTCAAAAATCAAAACTCCAGGTGCAAACCACCGGGCTCGAAGTACTTTTGTACAAAATTTCAAGACTGTATGTGCTTTGGGGTGTTCCGGACGCAGGCCCGCCACAGACTTCCTACTAGAAATTTCTTTGACCTTACTTTTTTTTAATATAAAGAGAAAGCAACCCGTTGAGTTATGATGGATGAAAATTGGAAACTGCTTTCTATATTTGAACGAAGCAATTGCCTGTTTGAGATATTTTGATAGTTGCAATTTTAACCTTAACTCTAGCAGATCAACCGTAAACTCCAGTAGATAGCGTTCATTGCTGACCACTTTTTCGTTTCATCATTCTTCTAAAATGACAGTCCTACCAGTAAAACAGTTAAGATACCGGATCCAGTTCAGCCTCGTCAAAATAAAGCATTTCCTTGTATGTCGAACATTACCAAAAACTAGTATAAAACTATCATACCGTAGAGCGAGTTTTATTGATGCCGACTTCAGGAGCGTTACTCAATCATTCGCTATTCTATATAATTGGATGCTAAATAGGTAATATGTCTATCTATATCCATAGCTCTTCCAATATAATAAACAATTATTTTTTTGTGACAGAAGCAGACAAATCACACATACGGTTATTTTCTTTTGCAATCAATTCTGTTGCTTGTTGGGTGTTATTTATCTATTTCCTTTTTCTAGATACGTTTATCTCCATATTCGTAATTTTGATACAAAATATGTTTTTTTTTTTGCTTATTTCATACTAGTCCTAGTGTCCATTGAAATGTCATGGTACCTTTTTTTTGTTTGTATATATATATATATATATATATATATATATATATATATATATATATATATATATATATATATATATATATAAGATTTTTTTGATGGTTTCTATAAGAATTCGACTTCTGATTTCGAATCCGTTGAGTGCCAGACGCTAAACCTTGATCGTTTTTATAAAAATGGTAAAATTCAAGATGTCAGCCGGAAAAAATGTAAAATTGGATTTTCAGGTATTAATCATTTTTTAAACTATAATCTGCAAGAAAATAAAATGTTTTACTAAAGATAAACATTATCAGATGAATAAAATGTTTTACTAAAGATAAACATTAACAGCGATCTATAGGGAGCATAAAAGTTTTGATTTAGCTTGACAATAAACTTTAAGGAGTGAAAACGGATTAAAACGTATCAGATAAAACGCTATAGTCATGGGTCTTCAGTTATTATTAGCAAAACAAGGAAAAAATAAAACAACAGCTGCTACTTGGGCACTATTACTTGGAATATTTGATGAATTGGAAAATTATTTGGCATCAGTAAAGAACGGTGAGGTACAAAATGCAGTCACTTGTCATGTCAAAGAGCGTCACACTCTTGTTGCTTCAGAGTGCGGAATGGTACTATTCGGCGCGGCCGTTTCGGCGCCGCCGTTTTGGCGCGGCCGTTTCGGCGCGAAACCCATTTCGGCGCGGCCGTTTCGGCGCGACCGTTTCGGCGCGGTCCTTTTCATACGACCTGTTCAAAAATCGAAATTGTCAGCATGTAAATCTGCCAAACATTGCTTCAAAATTCAAGATATCTTTTGTTTTTTTAAGTTTTATAAAAAGTTTTATGAAGTAATATTTTTAAAGGTGTATTTTGTTTTCTTTTTTATTATTAGTTGATAACATGTAAGTTTAAAAACATCTTCATAATTTTTCGAAGTAGATAAGTTAGGAAACAGCATTGACATTTTTCTATGAAATGTAAATATAAAATTCGTTCAATTTAAATTGATTTTTTTTCCGTTGCTGATCATTAATTTGTGCACTTACTTAAATATCTTTTCTATAAAAAATTAAAAAATGTCAACGAATAATAAGATGAATTTTTTATATTTTTTATTGGAAAAAGTTAACGTGTTGAGAAACTCACACGTAACCCTGCTCTCTACAAAGTTAAGTTGTGTAGTGTGCTTTAAATACAGGATAGACAAGAAAAAACTTTATTATGCAAAGATTATTATTATTTATTGCTTTTAAGTTTCATAAAGACTAATATAATGAACAAAAAATATTTTAAACATTTTTTTAAAATAAAAATAAAATATTTTGTGTCTTTTTAGTTTCTGTAACTGTTCTATAGCACTAAACTATCGACTGACTATTTTGTAACAAAAAAAAGGCAATAACAAAAAATAATAATAATAAAATAATAGTGTTTAGAACTAACTTTAAAAAATAAATGATTTTGTAGTCAATAAAAAAAATCAAACATTGCCCTAAATTTACCTTGATGTCCGTACATGGGTTTGTAATAGTTAAGTCGAGCTTTTTGGTTATTTTGAAACATGTTTTCATGTGAAGAAGACTTATTAAATTATTTCCAATAGCTGCTACAACAAAGAAGTAATCACCACAGAAACACAAAACGGCTCAGCATTGATTTAAAAAAAAAAAAAAAATCGACAAAGAGGTAGGACTGGTACTGGCATTATTTGCTAATTTTTCAAGATATTTTCCTTTATGTTATCGCAGTAAAACATACGTGGATCACAAATGCCCCCTCTTTTCCCCCGCTGTAAATTTTAAAATAAATTTTAACTAGCTTCTAGAGCGCTAAATTCATTCTTCTTCCAAAAATCTTTTTCCTTCTTTGAACTAAAATTTCTGAAATTCATAAAGTTCAGAATGCAAAAATCTGGCGCCGAAACGGCCGGCGCCGAAACGGTCAGCGCCGAATCGGCCAGCGCCGAAACGGCCGCGCCGAAACAGCCGCGCCGAAACGGTCGCGCCGAATCGTAACAAACCCTTCAGAGTGGGGCCATGACTCAAATGACAGACAAAGCATTTGTGAAACACTTTCCACCTACATTGATGCATTAAACAGCCCCGATAACCCAGCGAAGGGAGTGGTTTACATTTACTCTGGTATGATTATAAATGATACAATTTTAAATGCTGAAGATTCTTAAAATTATCAAGTCACAGTGGCATGCACATGAGAAACTGAGTTCAAGAATTCCACCAGAAATTAAAACATGCGGTTAAAACAATGACTACATTCACCAAAAGAAGACTAAAATCGGCAACAAGATATTTTACTTCAATAAAAAATAGTTGCAAATAGGAGTGACTCCGTTTCTCTTCATTACGAGCTTTAACAGACCTTCTTTCAATAAGCAAATAAAGAGTGGAAACCCTGTACCTACATGCTTGCTAATTTAAAAAAAAAAGTGCAAGTGTAATGCTTATCTATCAATGTCTATATCATGCGATAACTAAATACAGATGCCATGAGAAAATTCCAACTCTTCAAACGATCCAACAACTTGGAAAAGTTTGGGGACAACTGTAAACATGTGTTCTTCGTTTATTTATTTATATACTTATTTACTTATTGAGGAAGACTATTTACATACTAGAAAATCGCCCGTCAAGATGACTGGTGAAAATTGTTTCTACACTTGAACGAAGCGATTTTAACCCTAACACTCCAGTGTATTAACCCAAAACTCCTGTAGATAGCGTTCATTATTGACTACTTTTTCGTTTATTAATTCATTCTCCCAAAATGAGTCTTACCAGACAGCAATTAAATTACCGGATGCAATTCAACCTTGTTACAGTAAAGCATCTCCCTGCATGTTAAATAATATCAAAACATTTTATCAAAAAATCATGCCGTGGCGCGTGAAGCGTTGTTGATGACGTCAGGAGCGTTACTCAATTATTGGCTATTATATATATGAGGATAAGTTGTGAGCTTAATGTACTCGAAATTGGGAATGGATAGAAAACGAACTTCTTGTTACATTATTAAGTGCACTATACATTTGAGGCAGTGAGAAGCAAAGGGATGTAAGTGGACATTTCAAGTTTTGAGTAAAAGGCGTTTAACGATAACGTCTTATGTACTCGGTAATTGATTTTTTTTTTTCAAAATCATGCTGTGCAGCGTTACCTCCAGGGCTACTAGTACTATTCTTTGCCCCAAGACAGAAAAGAGTGTCCCCTACTATTTGTACTGGTTATCTCCAAATTTTTAATTTTGCCACTTACATCCCTTTACTTCTTACTGCCTCTACTGATGTTTCTTTTTTCATCCCGACGCAAAAAAAGAAAGGGGTAAAGGGTAAGACGTGTGTTGTTATCTTTGTATCTGTCTGCATTAGTGGTGCGACATCGATGGCAAAACATCGATGTTTCAGAACATCGATGTTGGAAATTAAAACATCGATGGTATTGATACATCGACCAAAAAACACCGATGTTTCTGAACATCGATGTTTTAAAACATCGATCGTTTTTTCAATATTTAACATACATTTTTTAGTATACTACACTACAAACTTACATAGATGATAATCTCTAACAAATGTTTCTTAATGGATCAGGGCATTGCGTCTAATTTAAGCAATACAAAAGAATACGAACCCCACGAATATATTGAAACTACTGAACTGCAAATCATAAATACAATTTAATAAGAATAATTTCGCAACATCTTAGAACTATAATAAGACAAAAAATGATAAGACATGCAACAATTAATACAAACTAGTTAAATCTGCGAAAAAATATATCATAGCACTTACAGCCAGTTGTATGATGAGAAAAGAGTTGTGCAAATTATATTAAAAGTACAAAATTAAT
Source organism: Uloborus diversus (assembly GCF_026930045.1). Lineage (NCBI taxonomy): Eukaryota > Metazoa > Arthropoda > Arachnida > Araneae > Uloboridae > Uloborus > Uloborus diversus. The sequence goes on along the minus strand of NC_072734.1, from coordinate 53,282,078 downwards.
TCTGACAGTTATTATTAGGAGCAAGAAATATGTTTTGAACTGTTAGTGCAAAAAAGTTAAACACAAATTGTGAGTAATTGGTGGACGGCTTATTGAGGGTAGACGCAGTGGCGGATACGAGTGAGGGGGCCATAACACCCCCCCCCCGACCCGCAACAGTATTTGAATGTTTGCTCGAAAAAATAAAAAACTTGATCGAAACCGTAAGAAGTGTATACAAGGAGGAGGAGGGGGGATCATGACCCCCTCCTCCCATCAAAATCTGCTACAATATTTTGTAATTTGTTTCAAAGTTCATTCCATTTGAGTAGTGAAAATGACTGCTTGAAAAAAAAAAAGCCGGATCGAAACCAGAATAAGAAACAGTAAATAGTTCTCGATTTTTTTTTTTTTGGGGGGGGGGGGTATTAATTGTCACTTTCCTATTTATAGCATATGTATTTAAAATATGTAGACAGTAAAAATAGCTTTTCTCGAAACAGTTAGTCTGCGGCGCTGAGTTCAGGAGCCAGTATAATGAAAAGTAATAAAGAAGTGTCTGACGCCCGTTTGCTTTTATAAGCAACAAATTTAATCAACGATAGTTTTTGTAAAACCATATCCAAAGCTTCAGGCATCGCTTCAATCGATAAAACATTTGAGTCTATAAATGTTTTTTTTTTTTTTTTCTGTCAAGTCTCTATAGATTAGAATTTCTTTCTGTTGTAATTTTTAGATAGTTCGGTTTTTAGTCGTGCTGAGTTTATTTTTAAATGTGCTGTAAATAGTTTATTAGTTTAAATCAGTGTATAGGATTTATTATCGTGCAAGAAATGTAAACTTTGAGTGTCGCGTTAGCGCAAAACCTCATTATACATAGGTTATCGCAGTGGTGTCCACCTAGGCAGTGGCTGATGCAAGGAGAGGGTCATAGGGGTCATGACACCCCCCCCCCCCCCAAAACGTCGACAATATTATCCGTTCGCATTGTATTAAAATACTTTATGGATAAAATGTAAATAATTTCAGTTTTTGAATTTTTTTTACAAGTAAATACTTGAAATACTTCTTCTTTTAATTGTTTATAAAATTTATTCGTGAGGTTTTGCCATATCCCTGATCGATGTGGTATTTTTTGAACACCTAAGCAGTTTCAGAAATTTTTCTTACCAAAAACCATAAGTTTATTCATGGAGGAGGGGTGAGGGTCACTCTTTAGCATGAGCCCCCTAAAATGTTAGTCTGTATCCACCCCTGGGTAGACTATAAGTAACCCCCAATATTTGGTGTTTAAGCGCATTTCTCTTTTCGCTGACTATTCCACCAGGCAGAGAAAAAACTCTTTCCGATGAAACAGAAGTCGCCATCACTATCAAATACTTCGACAAAACTTTTAACAGTTCTGAATTCGTACAGTTATAATATTCACCATAGTAATATATAGGATTCTCCTTTAGTTTAAGAATTGGAGTCTTAGAATCAACTGCAAGAACTGGCAACAGACTGCCATTGTCGAGTTCTTCCAATAGCTTTGACCTCTTCCTCACCCTCCAGTTATCTTTTACCATCTTGTAATGATCTTTCCAAAAATCATCCTTTACACAGAAAAATCGATATTTTTAAATGTGCGCAAATAAATGAAATTTTTGGAGCAATTCGATACGTAAATTTAATTACCTAGCGAGAAAATTGGAGCAAATTTTACTATAATTTTTAATTGTAATACAAAAACATCAACATCGAAAAAACATCGAAACCAAAACATCGATGTTCCGAAAACATCAAAAGTAAAACATCGATGTTAAAAACATCGATGTTTCCAAAACATCGACATCGATGTCGCTCCCCTGGTCTGCATCTTTGTAGTTCCAAAACAAATAAACCGATTTTGGTTTTTTTGAGATGTGATTTAATCGAGCATGCTCTTTGCAAGGTATCTTCTGAGTAGCAACTCAATTATAGATGATCTTAGTGAAAAAAAAAAAACCTTATTAATTTGCACCTTTTCACAATTTCGGTGGACTCTGAGAACTTACTTGCGCATTTAAAATATTAGTACCATTTGAAAGAGTGAATTTTCCAACGTGTGATGGAACTTGAAGAAGGTACAGCAGGTACAGCTTGAGAAGCTGTACCTGCTGCGAATCAAAGTAGGATTTGACAGTCCTGGCGACACGTGGACGGGCATTATCCTGCTGGAATACAGACCCTGGCAGTCCTTGCAGGGAAGGAATAGCTTGTGGCTGTAAAACTTCGTTTATGTATCGGGACTGTTCAAATTAATCACAATTTGTAGCAATTGTGATCGCCCATGCTATACTATGGCACTCCAGACCATAACTCTAGGTGTTCGTCTACTGCGGCGTTCGGTAATACACACCGGAATGTGCCGTTCACCGGCATAGCGCCTGACACGAATTCGGCCATATGGTGCCACAAATTGAAGCCGGATTTGTCAGAAAAGACGACCTGCTGCCAATCAGCACGCCAACTCCTATGCTAATTGGCCCATTGTAGCCGCAGGCGGCGATGGTTTTGCGTGAGAGGAATGCTGTATAAAGGAATCCTTGCGCGCAGTCCCACGCTGCAACAGACGTCTCCGAATTGATTCAGCACAAAATGAAACACCTGTAGCTGTTGCCCAATGTGCTGCCAATCGTCTAGAAGAAGCTGAGCGGCCTGTCAGCGCCATACGCACCAGGTGTCTGTCATTGCGAGCTGACGTCAAATTTCGGGGTCCACTCCCGGAATTCTGAGCTGTTCGACCCTTGTCCGTCCGCTGCTTCCAAACACGCATGATTGTGCTGCTGTTACGCTGCACACGAGCGGCTACTGCACGTTAAGACAATCCAGCTTCACGAAGGCCGACGATTCTGCCCCGTTCAAACTCCGAAATTTTCTCAAATTTCGCTTTCTGTCGTCGAAGAGGCATAGTAAAGATCCAGTTAACGTTTACTCTAGCATATAACCACCAATAATCATACACGCCTTGCTACAGCCGTCTATTTATATTTGGTTCGATCCGCCGTTCAGAGGGCGCTGCTCAGCATACGCATACGCTACCGGTCTGCAATTCCAATCATTTGCATATTACGCCCTGCTTTACATTTCCTGCAATTTTCAGCTCACTCGCGTATGTCCTTCGTGGTATTCCAATTTTCACAAACAAAAGTGTAATCGAAATATGTGTTTCAGCCCGCGATGTTTATTTTAATGTGAGGTGAGGCAGTTGGGGTCATTGTAATTTTTAATTTAATACTAGTTTTTGTGTCTTATCTTGCTACTCTGAAAGCTTTAGTTAGAAGCCAAAAATTACCTAATAGATAAATTAGTTTAAAATAATAAGTTTAACAAATAATGTTTTTTTTTAAATATGCTAAAACATTAAGCATGATAATAATGTGATTAAAAAGTAAAATTAAATGCTATATTTAAGTAAAAAAATTGTATGAGGCCCTACTAGATAATTTTCTTACCAACGATGGTTTCAATTACTTGACCAAAAATATAATGTCGGTATTCGGTATTTTTTCAACCGTCATACAAGAATAAAAATATTCGATTTTTTTTTCCAAAAACAAAAACTAATATATAAAGTTCTTTGTCATGTTTAAAAACATTTAAAAAAAAACATGCATCAACTGTAAAAATCTAAACACTTTGTGTGGAACTTTAAAAGGAAGGATTAATTATTTTAAAAAATTATAACGTTAGACTCAAAAAAATAGAAGATAAAAATGAACCAATACTGTATTACAATACAAAAGCGGTAGTATACGTATAGCATTATTATGTAAAACAGTAAATACTCAAAGAATCACCAAAGCTTCATTTTTATTTATTATTATTATCATTCTTTTTTTTCTCACGAAAAAGGGACTTTTTACACGATCTAATAATGAAAATATTCAATGTATTCATTCTTGGATAGTCTGTTAGTTCATGTTTATGTAGCCAAATTTTTCCATTAAATGACTGACTTTTGTACTATCTCATAGATAATACAAATGCGCGTTTAAACAAACCGTAGATATACAATAAGTTGAAATAAACGACCTTTTAATTTCAAATATTTATTACTTGAAGCTAGTCGATCACGCTCAACCAAATAAACATTTTGGCAAAAAAAAGTATTCTAATAATCGGAATATTCCATTAACCTGGCTCAAAAGGACAAATTACAACAGTTTGGTACATAAAAAAGGCATTACATTAAGCGTGACATTCTTCTAACCGGTATTTCAATAAGCGACCTCAACTGTATAACCGAAAATACATGTACTTTATGTTATGAAATATCGATTTCACGAAACTGAAAAACAACAAACAACATAAAATACAGTGAAACGTGTCAGTTTGACCACGTTTGAAAGTAGACCATCTGTCTAAGTTGCCCACTTTTTTCAGAAACAGAAATAATCCTGGATTACGTATAGCAATATCCATAGGTTGACCACTTGTCTAAGTTGTCCTCCTATAAGTTAAGTAGTAGTGCATCATATTAAGTAGTAGTGCATGTAGTGGTGCATCATAGGTTTACAAGTTATACAGGTTTCATTGTACCGGTATTTGGTTAAGCGGTATAACGGTATTGCAATCACTACTTACCGACGCATATAAGTATCAGCTATAAGTAATTTCCTCCTAAATTACTTTGACTGCAGTAGAAACTTTCAGTCAATGTTTCCTACACTGTAAAATTGCTTCATTTAATTTACTAATGCTTTCCCGTAAATTTACTGTACAATTTCCCCTTATAAAAAGAAAAGTTCCGTTCTGGATTGAAAACGGAACTTTTCATGGAATTACTGGAAATTTTCTTTTACTTTAGAGCGCTAACAGAACATGTCCGTATGCGATCGTTAGAGGGAGCCTTTATCCGTGAAAAAACGGAATATCTCCAGTGTAGAAGATTTTTTTTAGTACTTAGAAACGGCAACAAATGAGTTATGGCGGCGAAGCACGTTGTTTATTTCGTGCATGGAAATGTATACTGATAGACTCCATGACTGAAATATTGAACATTTTTCGAACGTTTTCCTCTTCTCCATCAACATCAAATTGTTTCGATCAAATACGGCATTAACTGAAACACTTCGAGTGCTTGTTCGTAGGCTAGTTTGCTTATCTTGCAGCAATGGCGGATGCCGTAGCGGTCAGAAATCGCTCTCGCCGAATAGGAATTTTTTGATATCTTCTCATCCGGGATTGATTGCTGGTGAGTGTTTACATTTTTACTACAAATAAACACTTTTTGAATTCTGTAACGGTGATTACTGCTTAAAATTAAGTTTTTATCTAGTTTGAACATTCAATTTCCCGCAGACCTTTGTTTAAACTTTAAAACATCGTGACAAGTTTTTTAAATTAAAAAACTTCTAATAATATTAAAATCTTTCGTTTGCTAAGAGGATATTTTACAAAATTGTTTCGAATAACTAAGTAATTGTTAGATGGGACACCATTGAGTCTTGATTATTTTATTGTTAATGAAGAATATTCTCTGCCTACATGTAAGGTTAATGTAAAGATATTGTTTATTACTTAAAATACTACTGTTTTTTTATTTTTTATTTATTTTAACTCTTCTATGAATAACAACTATGTCTGTATAAACTTGCTTCTTGCAATTGATTAGATTTCAATTAACAAGTTGAAGCATCTAGTTTTAGTTAACTACTTGGGTTTTCAAGAAAACAATTTTAAATATTGATTCTCCCCCCCCTCCCCCTCTTTCAAACTTTTAAATGCTTGTTATCTATATTAATGAATATAATACATAATTTTTTAAGGAGATGAATATAAAAAAATGTATCAATCATTAAAAAAAGCATTAATTTGAGAACTTTGAATCATATTATTCTAAAGCACTTTATTTAACATTCCAGATGCTGTCCACTTTGCACCCTCTCAGCGCTCTAACTTTCCAAAGTGAACCGGAGAATTATTGGTGGAACACGGATTCAAATGTGCAATGAGTGAACAGAACTCCTTGAACAGAAAAGGGAAGTTCGCTGCAAATATGCAAATTGTAAGTATAAAACATGTTGTGTTACATATGCATTTGGGTTGGGCGTTTGATAGATACATTGTCAAAAACCAGTGTAAATCCTGCATTGTTAAATCGGTTTCAAATTTTTCTCTTAACCAATGCATTGGTTCCGCACCAACTACAAATCGAAGCGCCAATGTATGGACATCGCTCTACGATCATTGCCGTTATAATATCTTTATTGTTTCAAAACGCCACTGGAAGCGGCAGTCTGATGGGAGGTCACTGTGACCTACCAAAAATTTTCTAAGTCGACAATTTTTTCTGATGATTCTGTAAATTTGGACACTTCTCTGCAAAACTTTGAAAATTTTAAATATTGATGTTTAATGTCTCTTCTCATTAGATGCACGTTTGTGTTCATGCTCGTATTTTATCATTCGGCAAAATTCAGAGTATCATTCGGCAAATTAAAAAATCATCCCTTCCCAAACATTTAAAAGCAGGGTTGTCTGTAAAGAAGTATCATAAACTAACATACAACTTTCACTTTTCCGAAAACTTGTAGTAAACGCAATTGTTTTTTAAAAATTATTATTTACTACTTGAAAATCAACAAACAAGTAGTCTCATGTCATGTCTGTCACAAACGGAATTTACCAATTCACAATTTTCTCTAATTTTATCGCTTAATTAAATATAAATAGTGCGCTTTTACTTACACCTGACAATCAGTTTAAAATATTTCTAAAACTTCAACTGATTTCACATTTTAATTGCAGGTAGTAACAATATATTTTTCACGATAACCAAATATTTATTGATTTAGAAAAACTAAAATTACCCGAGTGGGAAAGTTCAGTAAAATAGATTAATTTTTACATCTAGAGCGAGTGGAAGTAGGGGAATGTGGGGCAAAGTAAAATGGTGAAATATTTCCTCTGCTTTTAGCAGGGTTGTTAGAGTTTTGGCCAGTGGTGGTTTTAACCATAGATAACACCGGTTGAAACCGGCTTGGATAAAATCTGTTTTGGCTATTGGACGTGGGTATAGGAAATAATAAAGTTTAAAATCAAAATAAATGAGTAGGATAATTAAAAGAAATATGAAACATCAATCCCATAATTAGTCTCTATTGATTTTTTAAGTAAACAGTTAAGTTTACACCATATGCAAGTAATAACTGGCGGCATGTTCCAAAAGGCTAGTCGCATCATAGAATTACATGATAATTTTTTAAAAAATACGTTTCAAACTATATAAATAACATAATACGTACTTGTTTCATAGTTTAATGAGTACAAAATAAATTAAAAATTTACTCAAAGTATATTACTTATTTTTTAATACATTAAATACATGTTACAATTTTTTTGAAGAATAGCAATATATCGTGGGCTGTTTAGTATATTCCTAATAAACGAGTGTCCTTTATCTTCATTGTGAATAATTTTTAATGTTGAAGAATAGTTGCATTTAATCAATAAAACAGTTTTAAAAATTATTTATGAAAAATACATATCCTTTTATTTTAATTATGCATTAAAATTTGAAATATTATGCTTACAAACTGTGTGTGTGCACATATGTGTGCTAATTTAATTTTCAGTTTATTATTTCAGTATCTTTTCATTTACTCATTAAACCTTTTATTTACTGATTCAATTGATCAAAAATATTTTCTATAATTGAGTAAAAGATATTTCATTTTTCACTTTGCTCCATGAAAAAAAAAAAGTTGAAAATTTCCACTTTTTTTTTTTGAAACTGCAAATTTACTGCCAAAATTAAAAAATACAGTTTCAATGTTAGTTTTATTATTAAATAGAATGTTCTTTCTTTATGTACTATAATTCTCAAAAAAAAAAAAAATCTAATTTTTTTCATTTTGAAAAAGCTCAGTCATCTTAACTATTTCACTTTGCCCCACATTGCCCTACTCAGCACAAATGGCTGGCTGTTTATAAGCTACTAGATTACTATGAATTATAATGACAAAATTTACACACATGAAAATTTTCCGCTTTAAGTCTAGCAAAAGTAATTTTTAATTATTGCAGTGTCATCTAGTTTTGATGACATAGCTGCTTAGCAAATAAAACTAATAAAGCAGACAGCCTATCCTAACTCAACATACTTCACAATTTGTTCTAAAATGCAGAATGTCTGTACACCGAATTCAATGATAATTTAAAGAAAAACTGATGTTAAAGAGAAGTCTTTCCGCTTGCGGAAGGATATAATTTAAGTTTAAAAACTCGACTGTCTTCGAGAAATAAGCCTAACAATATTTTACTCTTTTAAAAATAAATGTTTTATGAAAAAAAAATTTCAGGTGTATAATATGAGAGTTGAAATTAGACTCAATTTACCAGTGCACTGATGAGAGGCAATGTTATTCTGATCAGTCAGAATCAGAATAATTTTTAGTTTTATGTGGAGAGGGGTTAAGGCGACCAAACTAAGAAAGGCTAACCTTGGCTCTTGTTGACTTGAGTTCAACTATAACATATACATTGAAACAGTTGCCTTCTCGTAGTTAAAATTATTTCTGCACCAGCTGCAATTTTATACGATTTTGTGGAATTGTGCATTATTGCATCCTTCCACATAAATGCGAAAGGAGATTGAAAGCACAGTACAAGGACAAATTATAAACATAAAAAATAATGATTATTTTTGTGGCGGGGGGGGGGGATAGAATATAGTAGAAAAACATCCAGGTACAACTCCATTATATTTATTGTGATTCACAAATTCATGATTCCGTTCATGACAGTTCTTTTGAAGTTATTAATATGCTCGAAACAATTCTTATGACCTGCTAAAATATTATTTTTTCATGGGTAAGTTTTGTTTCTTGGGAGTCAAGTAATGAGGTTCGGTACAAAAATTGAGTTAGCAAATAAAATGTTACACTTACTATAGTTGGGGCAAACCTAACCTGGAAGCATTGTCAAAGCTAAGCACATCCGAAGCTCAGTATTACTTGGCTGCCAGGTTAGGTTCGCCCCAACTATAGCTAGCCGAGAATTAGAAGAGATCGATAACTGATTTTGAGCTATTGGCTGGCACGTTCAATTCTAACATATCTACTACTCCACACTGCCACTTGTAAAATTGAAAGTATTAATTAAAAAAATTATTGCAAAAAAAAATATATATATAAATATATATAAATAAATATATATATATATATATATATATATATATATATATATATATATATATATATATATATATATATATATATATATGCACGGGTTTTTACAAATTAACTGTTTCTAAAGTAAGATATGCCTAATTTCTCTCCAAATTTCGACACTGCTGTTGGCTACTTTTTTAGCTTACCGTCAGCGTATTACATCGTTGTCAAGAAAAATTGTAGTCAAATTTCCTACCGTAGATAATTGTGATATTTTCATCTGCATGTTTATGACATGACACTTGGTAGTTTATTCAATAAAAAGTCCGTGTGTTAAATATTTTTGATACAATGCATTGATACTCTTATTCTTGTAATTTAGGTTTGTGACATTAATTGTGAAAAATTGGAATCGTCGAAAGATGGCCCAGTTGTACCTATGATTTGATCTCTATATATGAGTGCTGAAATAAATGGTATTAATGATGACAGCAAAGCGAACTATTAATTTGACATTTGTGCAAGCAAATAATGTTTAAAAGTGTGTAACACAAGATCTGCAATAAATGATTTTGTACTTGTAATAAATGTTTTTTCTTATTGAAAACAATGTTAACTATGCACAATTGATAAGTTTCAATACTTTTGATAAACTTAAATTTTGTGACAGTTATTGTTAAATAAAAGATCGCACAGTTAACTACAGGAACTGTTTTTTTTTTTATTTGCCGGGGGGGGGGGGGGGGTGAGAGGAGGGTATTTTTGTGAAGACTGATTTAAAAAGAAAAAAAAAACAGTTGGTATGATTTGCGTTTATTTCATATATTTTGCAATTGTTTGTTCATAAAAGATTTCAATATAATAAATTGCAAAGCAAATACATTCCCAGATAGCTGTTATATCTTCCCTCTATACCTTCAAAAGAGAAAGATAAAAATATATATATATATATGGGCATTTAAAATCTGCAAATATTAATTCATTATGCTTTAATTGCCCAGCTATATTTTTAAAATAATAGGTTTTTAAATTGAAAATATACGTGAATAAAACGGCAAATATTTATATTATAAACTGAAAACATCAGTTCATGAAACGGAAAATATCTATATTAGAAACTGAAAACATCAGTTCATGAAACGGAAAATAGTAGTTTTAAAACGGAAAGTTTTCGTGATAAAAACAGAAAGTGTCCGTGATAAAAACGGAAAGTGTCAGTATGAAAAAACGGAAAGCATCCGTGATAAAAACGGAAAATTGTCGGCAACTCTGCTGCCAGTACATTTTCCGTTTTTTGAGGGAATTTCAAAATACAGTGTACTAGTCCAATCAAGTCATACAGTTAAATTAGCAAGTACATAGATACTGGTGCTGAGGGGATACTGAAATTTGAATTGTTTTGTTTTCTGCGTGAGGCTGAAGGGATCCTTCGAGCATGACTGCATTACTTATTTATTGCATTGTTCACATTTCTGACTTATTTGAACGCAAATTAAAGCAAAAAATGGTAGGCAAAGAATATTCTGAAGCTATGAACTGCTTAAATTTCATCTAAGAGTTATTTCTCTTTGTTCTTTACTTGAAAAGCGTCGTTCCTTTCGAATTTCTGTTGTTGAAGTAACAGTGGTTGAAAGCGATGTTTTAACTTGTTGCAACGTTTTCATAGCTTTACTATTTTTTACCCCATAGAATTAGAATTTGTTTATACAATGTTAACTTTACTTATTACATACTTACATTTTTTAAATTTAAAACATTAAAATGTAATAATGCATTGAAATTCAAAAGAAGCACATAACACATAAAATTGAGCTATCAAATGGGCGCATTATAGAAAATTCTGCTCCGGTATTTCTAATCGGATCGTCAGAAAAATCCCATTGAGTTTTTGTAAAAGGGGGTTCATACAAAAGATGATATGTAGGGGAATGTGGGGCAAAGTGAAATGGCGAAATATTTACTCTGCTTTTAGAACCACCTTTCTGGTTATATTTGTACAACTTTGTGCCAAGGGGGCAACAATGGGCCACTGTTGCCGTAGTGATGATTTTGCTCACTAGAGACCTATATTTCAAACTTACGAGATTTTTTTAAACATTTCATTTGAAAGACGAGATATGTAGCTACCATTGCTAAAATTCTAAATCAAAGATGTACACGGAATTTTCACTGAAAACATCGAAAAATGGCCCATAGCTGGACTATTTAACGGTATGTAGTAACACATGTAGTCTATTCCAGTCAGGAAAAAATTGCCTCTGAAAGTCAAAGAATATGAAAATACACGCAATTTTCAACGCAAATTACTGTGCTGTCAATCAAAAATTATTTTTGTTATTATTAAATGATAAAGCTCTTGGACTTAGCGTTTTAATTAATAATTCAGACCTTCTAATACTCGGCGCAGTATTTATTTTGTTACTAGTAAGCTTATTTGTGTTTTAAATATTTTTTCTTGCAATTAGGCAAGTGCATGCGGGGCAAAGTGGATGGAGCAAAGTAAAAAAGTTCATTTCGTTTACTCATTGAATCGTTTATTACATTACTTTATCTATTCATTTATTAACTGCCTTATTTACATTCTTTTATTTAATAATTCACCCATTCATTCATTCTTTCACTTTTTTTTCTCATTCACTCTCTATTTTATTCACCGATTTATACCTCCTCGCATACTTATCAATTAATTAATTTATTTATTTGTTTATTGTTTCATTATCTTTTCATTTATTCATTAATTTTTTACGTAATCATTTATTCGATCAAAAATACCTTTTGTAATCGAATAGAGAAGGTTTCATCAGAAAAATATTTCAGTTTTCACTTTGCTCCGTAAAAAAATTAATTAATTAAAAAGGAGTTTTTTTTTTTTTTTTTTGAAAGCACAAATTTACTGCCGAAAAATAAAAATAACGTTTCAATGCAAGTTTTATAATAAAACAGATTGTTCTTTCTTCATGTACTGCAATTTTCGAAACAAAACTCCAATTTGTTCATTTCGAAAAAGCTAAGTCATCTTAACCATTTCACTTTGCCCCTCATTACCCTACTAATTTTATATTTAAACAAAATTTATAAGCATTAGTACATCCTTTAAGGGTTACCTCTGTAGTTCTGAACTAATTTTAAATATCACTAAAAACATTTTTAAAAAATACCTCAAAAATAAATTAATTAATTACATAAATACCGAAATATTAAAAAAAAACGAAAGTTGGTTTTTTTTTGACTCGAGGGAAATATTCGCAATCGGTCTTTGAAAACAAATCAATGTAAATTAGATAAAAATAAATGCATTTTTGGTTTGTTTGTTTGCATAAAACAGCTAAATTTTGTTTTGAATGCACATTTTTTAACCGATTGAAACATGGCATAAAGTTTTTAAAGTCAAAGCCAAATTGTGAACATATTTCTGAAATTCGTATGTTTTCTTTAAGTCCAGGCGTTGTATTTCTGCACGAATATTTAGTTACTTTGTGGAAACAAGTGCCTTTTCTAAATTCAAGAAATCAGGTCACTAGTACTTTTTTTTTTGGTGGTTGAAATATTCTTTAGATGAAGTTCTGAATATTTAACTTGGGTTTGCTGTTTGTTAGTACCACGTAACATTTTAAACTATGCATTTAACTACGCGTATATCATCTAAAAGATGCTCAATGCTGCGAGCTACACATTGCATTTTACAGTAAGAGACAACTGTTTTAAGTTCACAGATTTTCAAAAATAATTGAAAAAAAAAAAATGTTTTAAACTCAAACGAAGAAGTTTCACATGATATTTAAAATTCATATCTTATTTAATTAATTTATGTTGCATTTATTACGTGGTTTTTCCTGTTGTTACGCCGTTGCATTAAGGTATTTATTCATGTCCATGGTATCAGTATACATATGCATAGAATAAAGAGAGACTAGGATGCCGGGAGAAAGTTCAAACTCTACAATGAGTGCCGCGAATCAGAAAAGTGGAAACCCTACGTCTAACTGGCAGCAATCAATATACTCTTTAAATGTCCTAGTGGCTATAGTGCGGACAATGCTTAGCAGTCGGAAAACTTCTCGAAACTTACCGATTAAAGAAGACATGACGTAGAGATGTTACTGTTCCATAAGTAAGGTCTTGCACCATCCTGAAAGTAAAATTTAGTTTCCAAATACTCTTAGCAGTAATGATTGCCGATTAAGATTTTCTTTCGAACGAGAAATTGATTTTTTAGCCTGTGTTTAAAGCAGAAGTGCTGGCTCGGAGTCAGATTGATTTTGGGGTGAAGGAATCAGAGTCGGAACCAAAAATTTTGAAGTTCCAAAAGTTCAAGGGTCGGTTATTTTTCCGCATCTTTGCCAGTGTTTGCGGAACTGGAGTCAGAACCCTGAATGGGACTGATTTTGGAGTAAAGGAGTCAGAATCGGTAGTTTTATATCCGACTCCGCAGTACTGGTTCTTGAGGGTCATTAGGTTTATTGTACTTTTAGCAAGAGATGATAAAAATGAAATCTGTAGTAAAAACACATCTGTCACTGATGACAAGTGTGTTTTGTTGTGTAGGACAAACAACATTATACCTGCAATACTGCACATCTAACTAGCTCTGAAGAATCCCTTCTCAGTCTTGAATAAAATGCTTCTTATCCGTGCAGAAAGTTTCTAAGGCCATGAACTGTCACCTGCTGTTTGTGAAAAAGAAAGCAAAAAGAGTGCAATAACCCGGGGCTGCGAGATTGACACTCTGAAAGATTTTGTCATGGAGATTTTTTAAAAATATATCTTGTAGGAAATATAAAAAGGGCCATAAAAAGAGAAGAACTTACTTAATAAAATGGTATTAGCATATCGTAAAATATTTTATTTTTTCTGCACTAATATATTGACGTTGGGTTAGCTTCATTTAGACGCAATATTGAATAATAGCTTATTGAATAAATCAACTTTAAAATATCCCGAAACGTAAGACATCTATGAGGAGATAACATTTCCGGGCTTATTGGCCGTGGTCTAATTGGAGTAGAAGCTCCAGACGTTTCGGCTTGCTTTGCTGCAGCCATCATCAGTGGTTTGAGTTTGGTGAGATTGATTCCTTGCTTCGGTGGCTCCGGTATTTAAGCAAACTGCTGCTGCGCTGCTGGTCCTGATTGGGAGGCGTTCTCAAGCCGCTGGTGGAATAAGGTTCCTGATTGGATGAGATTCAAACCGCTGGGTGATCCTGGTACCTGATTTGATGGGATTCACAAGCCGTGGTGGCTACCGGTTTCTGATAGGATGGGACCACAGTATGTTTTAGACTGTTGTGGCGAGCGGATCTAAGGGCAGGGTGCCATGATTTTGGTAAATTGAAATTCTCCTCTTTTCTGTTGAAATTAAAGGCGTGTTTGAATATTTCTATAACTTCGCGATGAAGACGGGCAAAGTAATGAGATGTTGTAGCCAAGATTTCTGTATCTTTAAATTTGATGTTGTGGACTCCTTCTTGTTGGCTGTGTTCGGCTACGGCTGACTTATCATAGTTTCCTAAACGGCAATGACGAACATGCTCACCGAACTCATGGCGAACTCACGCGAAACTTAACTTCCATTTTGCTCACCCCCGAATGAATGTTGAGTTCTTTTTTCTCGACCCGACCACACGTGCATACATACCTAAGAACATATAGACACCCGAAATATCCATTTTGACGATTCCCGAGTTAATTATGAGTTTTCCCGTGACGTCTGTAAGTGCGAATGTACGTATGTGTTTATGTGTGTATGTGCGTATGTATGTCGCATAACTCAAGAACGGTATGTCCCAGAAAGTTGAAATTCGGTACGTAGACTCTTAGTGTGGTCTAGTTTGTGCATCTCTCTTGGTTGGCTTCATTTGTTTCTAAAGGGGACTTTTTCACCTTTTTGGGGAAAAATTATTTTTAATTTCGATGCAAACTCAAGTGGTGTTATAATTTGGAGGATACTTGGCAATATGTCACCAGTCTTTTGGTCGCCAAAATTTGTCGCCAATTTGGCGATTTCTGTTTCTAAATCTGATTTGAATTTGGCCACTGTTGGTGATATTTTGAGAGTTAACTATTGAATCACATTAAAATTGCCAATAATGGGAAAATAACATTAAATTGGTGTAAAAGGAAGTCATATGATGCCGACATCAGTTCGTTTTGCATAATCATCAATAGGAAGTATTTTGCGTAACGAGATATAAATAATGGATGACTTTTTTATCTAAACAGATTGTATTACTTAATACACGTTGTGTTGTCAGGAACTTCGATTCTTGCAACTTGCATGTTATATATATCTTCATACAGCAAAAAGAAAAAAATTAAAGTTCGGAAGTAAATGCGTGTTGCAAATTATTATTTTCGAAAACATAATCCTAATTTAAAAAAATAATAATAATTTTATAATTTCTTCTTTCACATCAATGAAGTTTAAAAGACTTACCCACTGACTTTGTGTTAACTCTTTTCGGTTCTATGCCGTAGTTTTCAATTAGCCGGATTTTGCGATTGTAAGGAGCCAATTGCTTGGGATCCCAGGAATCCATGGGGTTGACTTTATTCATCTTAAAGTTCAATTTTAAGGTCAAAAAAAATAAATAAATAATAGTTGTGCTTTTTAGGAAGGGCTGCTTTTGTTACTTGAATTAGGTTTTTCCTCGAATTCCGTACACCAGTTGTTGAACACTACAAAGTCACTTCCCAATTAGATACTATCGATTGGAACGCAAAAGTGCGCCCTACAAGAATCCAATGAGTCTTAACGAAACATCGCTCGTATATGACGGACAGCGATTTTTGAGCCAAAAATTAATGCGCTTGATGAAAACGCGAGTTGTGAGTCCACTAAAGTTGGTTTTCCTGAGACAAAATAAATGTGAACATTTATCAAAAGATCCCCGTAAACTTCATCACCTTCTAAAAGACATATTCCTTTTCTTATAAGGGTAATGGTTTTGCTCAAGGACTGCAAGCTTCCGACGAAAACTGTCTATTTGATTTTTATATTTCAATGTCCAATTTGACTTGCATTGCATTGCTTCAGTAATGTTTTGTACCAGTGTATTTGATTCATTGCAGCAGGGGGTGGGCGCTGATTGATTTCAACATGCTTTTTGGATAACTTCAATAATTTTACCGCTCATTTTAAAGAGACGTTTGAAAACTTCAGCATCTTAACTTACTGAACTATCATGCGAGTATCATGTGATTCATCCAAAGTTTTGGTGATTTTATGGAAACAGGGAAAGTTCTGGAACTTTCTGCTTTAAACTTTCAACATTAAAGTTTAAAAAACGCAACTTTAGGCTATCTTTGAGAGCTGTAAAGTACATTAAGGTAAGAGACACCTTATTATTGTGCGTCAGAAGAGACGCAAATTGTTGAGAACACGATTGTGAAGTTTTTTCTGCTGATACACTACATACCCAGACACATTTTTATGGATTTCTTGAACAATAAGAGACCAATTGTTCTAAAGAAAAAGATGCTGCAGATGTCATTTTCCGAAACAAATTAAATCACTCATTCAGTTAGGGGAAATTTTTCTAAACTTGTAAGATACTGATTTTTCTTTTTTTTAATATAAAACTTGATTTTTTAATAAGTTGCCACATCTATTTAGGTTTTAAAGTATGGAGGTTTTGCCATTTATTGCGGATGCGCAATGAAAAATAAATTGCTTTAAATACTAATTTTTATCAAATTTTAATATTTTAACTTCAAATTTTAGTATCATGTTTCTTTTGTATGCTGTCAAATTTTCTGAAAGACTGGTATGGGATGGTGGAAAACACTGCGTGGTACGGACAGGCCCGCGTCAAGCCTGTTCGGCGCCGTCGTGCAAATATCTTTTAAGCGCCTTTATGCAGTAACGTTCGAGTAAAATATAGTTAACTCCTGGGGTGAGGTTTTATAGACAAATGTAATAAGGAAAAAAGGAGCTTTAAATTTAATTTCAAGAAAAACCAAATTTTTAATTTTGAAACACAGTTTGCGTTTATACTTTAGAGCAGAAATTAGTAAATGGAGGAAATAAGTCCAATCATTGGCTTAGCAAAAGCTGAAGAAAAGACCCCAAGTCACGTGACTCAACAAATATCGAATGGTTGACACGTTTTACGGGTGGGGGGGGGGCTGAAACGATTCAAAGTAACCTCATTTCTACCAATGTTTTGCTTTAAATCACGTGACTTGGGCCCTTTCCTCCACGAATGAAAATCTTCACTCCCTCCCTTTCATCTCTTCTCAATCTTTTTTACCCATATCTTGAAGTTATCTCGAGTAAGGGAGGCGTGATCGAAAATGACTTTTGCAATATGACTTTTTCTCTTGGAAATTTTGCATTGAGCTGTTTTTAAAAAAGAGCTGGCCAGTTTCAGGTAAAAGCACTTTCCCCCCAGCAATTTAAAAAGAAAAAATCTTGGAATTTGATTGAAATAATTATTGCTTACTTTAAATATTTATACTTATGCTCTGATAAATATACTTTTTGAAAAATGGGAAGCGGTTATTATGCAGTTGAAATTTCTAATTTTATATACTGTCCTGAAAGCAAGATATCTATTTCTGGGCTTCGTATTAATCGATACTGAATTTGTTTCTGAAACCCACTTTACCGAGATAGTGGGGTTTTTCAAGTGTGTCTGCCCGAAAAAAATCGGGTCGAGTTTTTACGCGCTGGGCCCAGTTTGACGAACCCTGCCTTTGATATGCTAATGCGTTTCTGGATAAAGAAAATATATTAAATATTAAAATTAACGCCGATCTAAATATCTCTCTAATCTCTAATTGATAGATAATTGTTCAAAGTTTCGTGTCTATCAAAACGCGACAACGGAGTGCTGAATAGATTACTAAATTGAAGTAGAGGATATTGCCTCTTAAAATCTGGAACTGAAATCATTTCCAGTAGAAAATTCTAAAACAAGGAACCGTTACAAAAAGGCATTGAATTTAATGCCTGCAACAAATGCATAGTTTCTCCAAAGCTTTTTTCTTTTTTTTTTCTTCTAAATTTATTATAAAAATAGTTAAAGAAATAAAAAAGAGAAGGGGGGAGAGAATTGAGTAATTATGCTGAAGTCTTTACTTTTCAGAACTAAAAACCTAACCTTAATTATTGTGTACAATATATAAATATTACGCACATCTAAATAATATACAAATGTGCTTACCGTATTTTTTATGTATGATAATACGTAGCAGTGGAATTATCACGATTTAAAAATCACAAAAAGGCTATAATTGCACATAATTATAATACAAGATATTCACCGCAAGAACCAAAATGGGAAATAGAAAATTTCTTTCGCCTAGTATGTTCACTACTTCACCTTGTGTACTATAGACATACCGAAATAGCATTCACGGCTCCACATTAGTAAGAAAAAGGCTAATATTATGCTTTAAATAAAGTCCCTTGCTTTAAGTGTAAACAGGGGTGCTTACCGAAGGGGGAGGGGGGCAAGACGCAGACTGCGCCATTGAAATTTTCGGGGGGTGGGGGGAGTGCTTTGAAGGGTGCTATTTTCATTTGGGAGGGGGCACGATATTCAGTGGGATGCGGCCTTGATCTTAGGGGGCATCCCTGGTGTAAAATATTGCGTTTTGAATAGCATGTTTAGATACAGCAAAGAAAAAAAATTCCTTTAGCAGTATAATTTCCCCGCCGCTATTAAATATAATGAAGAATTCAATTTTATTTTTTTGGTTAGCGTTTTTTTCGCCTTTATTTGAAGAATTTTGGATTGGTAGAGCTCGGCGCCTTTTTGGCTCTGGCGCCGTCGTGCGTTACACGACCTTGCACATAGGGACGGCGCGGTCCTGGTTGTGGGCCAAAAATCCTCAAATAAAATTCGTGATTTTGAAAGAAATGCTTATATCTTCGTGAATTTAAATGATTTTTTCACGAAATGTGAAAAAATGTTCATAATAAGTAGCAAACTTATTTCTGAAGCTCATAACTTATTCCCTGCAGTTTAAGTATTCAATACGTATACTTATTACCCTGAAATATATTCAGAAATATTTTTCGAATAAACGTAACCTTTAGTAAAATTGCTCTTTAGTATATTTCAAATTTAAAACATTTTGTGTCATTGAAAGGTATTTTAATTGGTTTGAATGGAATGTGTTTTAATTTGTTTTGATATTGAATATCTATGTTACAAATGCTTTTGTTTTACTTTCTCTATTTAATTACTTATTTTCTCTAACTGAAGCTACACATAGCAGCCCGGAAAAAAAATTGATACAACTAAAAAAAAAATTAAAAAGAAGAAAATTAATTTGAATTCTGAAATTTTGAATTCAAATTATGTTTTTCGCAATCACGAGCTGCGGCAGAACCCTGCTCATTTGAGTTATTGTTTCTAGAAACGCTTCCTGTCCCCCTAAGCCTGCCCCTCCTCCTAGGCGGTTACGTGTGAATAGTTGTATGTGTGTGTGTGTGTATGCATAAACCTGTGTGTATGCGCGTAGGCGTGTGAGTGAATGTGTGTGAAGGCGTGTGTGAATGAATGTGAAGTGGTGTGTGTGAGCGTGCGTGTCTGTAGAACATCGACACCTCCGACCAAGAGAAGTGGATTGCTCAGGACCGGAGGAGCCGCGCCTGCAGAGGCCGGTGGGCGGTGATGCTGCAGAGGACCCTGGTCCAAGCTGAAGGAGGAACCACAATATCAAGGACGGTCAAGTGAGAACAATAAGCAATCGTGATTGCTCAATAATGGAAGAAAATCAAAGTTTTACGCAGCTCTATTTTTAACTGATTTATTCTCAGGTATCAAAGAACGCGCAGCACATATATGAGGCTATGTGTACTGGTTAGGTTTTGTGGTTTAAATTAATGGTGCCTGCTTAAAAGTTCAATAATGAGCTCTAAATTACGAAATTGAAATGATCTCGCTTTTTTTTTTTTTTTGCATTACCTCCACGTCACTACTCGCCAATTATGTTGACTAACTTTAGACAGGACTTGTGGCAAGAAAGAGCAATAAACATTCATAATTTAAAATCCATAAGTAGTGAGTTTTCTCAAACTTTTGAGATGCGTCACTTCTGTTACAGAGGTGCGGTATTTAAAACTATACAAAACTAGGAAATTTTCATTAAAATATAGTTTAAGAGTATTATAAATTGTTTGTGCAACTTTTACTTCTAAATTAATTATTAAATATGAAAAAAACTGAAACATATTCACGTACAAGAACAACATACTGAAGTTACGCAATAATTTCTTAATATAATATTTTATATTTAATAATTATATATTTAAGCACATTGAAAACTGATCAAATTTTTTTAAATGCGAAACAGTTTGATGAAAACATTGTAAAGAAATACAAAAAACATAAAAAAGTAGGTTAAATCAAATTACAACCGCGATATTACGTATGAGGAAGTAAAGATTGTACTATTTCCTTCTCATTAGTTTAACTCTACTTATATCAATAAATCGGTAAAAGAATCAATAATGCGTACGGAAGAGTAAAAAATCTTGTTTAATCAGCAAATTCACATTGAAATTTTCTTCTGTCTATTTATTCATACGCAATAGCAACTAGATTTCATGTTTGGGAGGCAAGACTGAAGTTTTAAAGTTGTAGAACAATTGGAAAAGAACAACACAAAACCTTGACAAAGTGCCGCTCGTGTGATGTCTATCGTAAAAATCACACGTTATACCTAATCTTTAATGCAATACATACTACGAGTACATTGGATAGCTTAAAGAAATAGTAATCTTATTTTCACCATCTGTTAGTAAAAGAAAGTCAGAAAAAGGTAAGTAACTTTTCAGATTTAGGTTTGGAGGAAGTTTTAGTTTGGAGATTATGTTTAGTTGTTAACCTTAGATTACTTTTTTCGTAAAGCACTGCGGAATATTTCGTCGTTGTTTTCTGTATTTTATTTATTTAAATTTTGATTCAAAATGCCAATATTAAAAAAATAAGTGTTTTTAAATCTGCTTTTGAACTTTTAAAGTGGTAAATAGTGCCGTGAAATCCCGTTGCAGTGAGCTTCAAGGGAGGAGTTTCCTTCGCTGTAACGGAAAAATTGTTTTAATGCACTTTAAACAATGATCTGGCAGTTTAACTGCAAGTGAAAAGTTATTTATTAGAAACGGATACTTCGTTGCAATGGTATTCGTTACAATAGGATTCACAGTATAACCTTATTTGTCAATTTGTCAGCTAGTATGCAGGATTTTTCATTTAATGTCCAAATTTTTTTTCTTTATTTAGTATTTCCTAATATGTATCTGTATTAGTGTATATATATCTATACCAGTGGCGTACTCAGCACTGCCGTCACCCGGGGAGGTTATTTGTGGTATCACCCCTCAACCTCTTCTGCAAAAAAAAAAAAAAAAGCCTTTCCACGCACACTTTAAGTTTATACAAATTGTGAAGAAAATAAAACAATTGAACCTTTCTTAAAACATTGTCTGGTTTATTTTAAAATGTGTCTTGGGGGGGGGGGTAGGTTGCTCACTCCTGAAGCCTGAAGCTTTGAAGCTTATAAGTTATGACTCTTAATCTGTTAAACTTAATGTAATACATATTTCGTTTATGTGTTTAAAAAAAGGAATTTTGACATCTTGAACTCAAACCATCTCTTTCGCAGGAATGAGTTGCGATAGGGCCCTACTCATTGAGTTTCTTGTTTCTACAAACGGTTCCTGTCTCCCGGAATCGATTTTATTTATACCCGACCCTCTCCACTTCACACGACCCTTTAGACGAAAACAGCAATCAGGACACAGCAAATCACCGCGAGTATGTCCCTCCTACTGGACGGAGGTGTGTGTGTGTGTGTGTGTGTGTGTGTGTGTGTGTGTGTTTGTATGTGTGTGTGTAGGTCATGGACTCCACCAACCAGGAAGTGGTCCCACTCGCAATGCTCAAGGGACAGTACTGGTCGCTGAAGCCCAAGTTCAAAAATCAAAGGAACATCAACTTTGGTTAAGTAAGAGCAATAAACAATTCGTCATTATAAAGAATAAATACCTTTGTGCTGAAAAATTAAAATGTCAGTAATCCAACGTTATTAAGCACAAAACTTGCAAATGATTGCAGACACGTGTTTCGGTGTTACAAGGAACACCTTTTTCAATGCAAAGAAGTGTGAGCTTTTGGATGAAAAGTCATCCGAGAAAAGCAACACGGTGGAACAGGAGGTAGTATAAATATCAAAAAATAGAAATTAAACAAAACAAAAAAGATAAAATGACACATGGAGACAAAATTTATTATATAATTCCATCAGGAAAAAACCGTTAAGTAATAAATTTTAAAAGAAAACCCATAAACAATGCAAAAAGTTCAAAAATGAAACCACTCTGAATAAGTTAGCAATAAATTTACCAGCGGGAAAAACTATGTATGGAAGCAATGTATCAAATGGAGAAATGCAGAAAAAACAGAGTGAAGGATAAACATATTGGAATTAGTTAATCACAAAACGAAATAAGAAAGCAAAAAATGAAAAAATAAAAGTAAGAAATGTACGACGTTTACATAAAAATAATAGAAAATCTAAACCAATTTTAACAAAGCAGTCCACACAGAGGAAAAATAGGGAATTGTAGTAAGATCGTTAACTAAATTAGAACGGTTCCTCAGGATGTGAAAAGATTCCCAAAAATCAAGATCGAACGAATTGGGGCATTTTTGGATAATTTGATAAGAGTTAAAATCAAAAGAGTGATTCGATTCCCAACAGTGTTGAGCAATATTGGATTTATTCAGCTGTTGTTTTCTCACATAGCTTTGATGTTCTTTTAACCGAAATTTCAAAGAACGGCGGGTCTGTCCGATGTATCCGAGTCCGCAATTGCAAACAATTTTATAGATCCCACAGCAATTAAGAGGGTGAATAGAATCTTTAAGAGAAGAGAAAGAAAGTTTATTAATAGGAGAAAATACCACTTGGAATTGGAATCGCTTCAGAATCTTAGCAACCTGAAAACTGATACCAGGGAAGAAAGGCAGAACAACTAAATTCTTAGTGTTAAAAGTTCTATTAAGAACAACATTTTGAGATTTTTTGCAAAGTTTTTTATAAATGGAATCAACTAAGGTGGGCGGATAGTCTCTATCAGCAGCCACAGCTCTTATATAGTTAAGTTCCGCATTAAGAAGCTCAGGTGAAGAACAAATATTCATTGCACGATAAACATATGTGTTGAAAGCTGAATATTTTTGATTAGGAGGGTGAGACGATAATCTATGTGGGGGTAAGGAAACAGCAAAAGGTTTACGATAAA
Source organism: Uloborus diversus (assembly GCF_026930045.1). NCBI lineage: Eukaryota > Metazoa > Arthropoda > Arachnida > Araneae > Uloboridae > Uloborus > Uloborus diversus. Next base: position 53,258,706 of record NC_072734.1, on the reverse strand, counting down.
CCGTAGTTTCAAAACCGGACTCAGTTCGAGAAACGAGAACATCCAGAAATGGAAGGCAATTATTCTGTTCTTTTTCACAAGAGAATTGAATATGAGGATCAATGGAATTTAAAATTTATAAAGCATCATCAATGCTTAGTTGACCGTGGTTCATAAGAACAAAACAGTCATCAACATAGCGAACATAGAATTGAAACTGTAGTTTCTGAAACAACTTGACCTCAAAGTAATGCATGTAAATATCACTAAGGATGGGGCTAAGTGGGTTTCCCATTGCCAAACCATCCAACATAGTATAAAATTTACCATTAAAAACAAAGGAACTTTGCCTTAGACAAGTATGAGTAAGGAAAACTAAATCCTCAATTTCCTTAGAGGTAAAATGAAATTCAGACAGTCTACTCTGAAGGCATAACAATGAACCCTCGACCGGAACGTTCGTAAATAATGAGTTCACATCAAAATAAACCATAAAAGAATTATTTGGAACGCAATTCTGAGTTTTTTTGACAAACTCGATAGAGTTTTTTACAGTGAATACATTATTACTCATAAGAGGAGAAAACACAGAGACTAAATATTTTGCAAGTTTATAAGAAGCCGTACCAATATTGGAAACAATCGGTCTGAAAGGAATGCCAGCTTTATGTACCTTGGGTAAAGCATAAAATCTAGCGCAATTAGCAATAGAAGGAATAACAGAGCGTTTAACATTTATTGGAATAGACTGAACAGACTTGACAGCCGAAGAAATAGTCTTTAACTCATTTTCACTAGGATCTTTAGAAATCTCTAAGTATGGACCAGAAGAAATCAAATCATTAGTTTTGTCAACATAAGATGATTCGTCAAGAACAACAATTTGACCACCCTTGTCAGCTTTAGTAACAACAATATCTGAATTAGAAGTTAAATTCTTTACAGTACGCCGAACAGTATTAGTAAAGACGGGATTGGAAATTCTAGAATTAAAGTCCACATTAGAAGCAATAAGATGCCTAACGCAATCTTTTTGATTGGATGATAAGGCACTAAATTTAAAAGCTTTCTCAATAGGAGCAATAAGCTTAGAAAAAGAAGGTTTGCTGGCCAGAGCAAAGTTATCATTGCATTTTAGAGCATTAATTTGAGAACTATTTAAAGGAACACTTGAAATATTAACGACAACATTTTTATTTACCACTGGTAAATTTTCCGAAGGAACAACTTTCAAATTTCTACAAAGTTTAGCTAATTTCTTTTTCAAAACAACTTGATGATTCTCCGTAGAACGAAGGGTTCTAGACCAAGAAGTTCTATTAACATAATCAAAATCAGAAATAGAATTTGAAATAGAGAGATGCAAATCATAGAGCTCACGTTCAATAAACGAGAGGCGTTTCCTAGTTTCTTGGATCGAAGCTCTAAGTAGAGCCAATTTCGACCGAAAAATAACTTTATCAATTTTTACAGAACGTGGTAAGTTACATTTCAAAGAAATAAAATTCGGAATAACTTTCCTGCGCCTACATTCTTGAAGAAATTTTAAGTGGTTCAAAAAGCGAAACTTCTTAATACGAAGATTGCAAAACCTATTGATTTGAGCTATTCCAAAAACAAAATAACAAAGTACATAAGAACAAATTATTATCAAAAATACAAATCAAATTAAAACAGTAACAAGGCAAAAATGAAGCAAAATTCAAAACTACCAAATACAACAAATACAACCAAAATTCAAGGCAAGAAGAAAGAAAAAAGAAAGTAGAATGCAAACGTACGGCCCGTTTAAGCCAACTAAATAAAGAATAAATACCTTTGTGCTGAAAAATTAAAATGTCAGTAATCCAACGTTATTAAGCACAAAACTTGCAAATGATTGCAGACACGTGTTTCGGTGTTACAAGGAACACCTTTTTCAATGCAAAGAAGTGTGAGCTTTTGGATGAAAAGTCATCCGAGAAAAGCAACACGGTGGAACAGGAGGTAGTATTAATATCAAAAAATAGAAATTAAACAAAACAAAAAAGATAAAATGACACATGGAGACAAAATTTATTATATAATTCCATCAGGAAAAAACCGTTAAGTAATAAATTTTAAAAGAAAACCCATAAACAATACAAAAAGTCCAAAAATGAAACCACTCTGATGGTTGTTGTGTTTACATATGACGTGGTAGGAATAAGAGTGATGGAAGTTATTCTTACTTAGTTTTGAGTAATTGAAGGTGTTGTAAGCGGAAGGTTCAAGTAATTGATGGTTTTGTAAGTGACAGGTTTAAGTAATTGATGGTTTTGTAAAGGCGTTTATAAAATTCATTCAGACAGCGTAAATTTAATATTTAAATTTTATTTGTATATTAATATAGGTTACTTTTCTCTTTTTTTATGATCAACTATTATCAAAAGTTGCTTGTTACTTTTTTCAAATCAACTCTAAGTGAGTTATACCACTAGTGTCTTACACTTACAAACGGTTTACTGAGAGAAAGTCAAATACAATTAAAGAATTGTTATGAACTAAATCCTTTGTTCCTAGTTAATTTCCTTCGTTGTAACGGAAATTTCGTTTTAATGGAATTAAAACAATGACTAGGCAATTAAACTGTTAGTGAAAAAATGCTAGTATTTCTGTGAAACGGATACTTCGTTTTATTGGTATTCGTTACAACAAGTAACACTGTATTCGTCACTTTTTTTAGATATTATACAAAGTTTCCATCTAACGTCCAAATTTTCGTTTGCTTGGTTAGCATTTCGAAAATTTATGTGCATGGATGAAAACGTATTTTACGTACATATCAGTAGTATCCTTGCACGGGTGTCACCAGGGGACGGTAGTTTGTGGAATCGACCCCCCCCCCCCCCCCCCGTTTCCGAAAAAAAGAACCGTACTACTTTTGCAGGTTCAATCAGCAACCTAGAAACTGACATACACCACTCTCATTATTTATATTAGGTTATTGGACGCTTTTTGTACTCTCCTATGGGGGCAGTACTGGTACACTTAATAGAGGAACTAAATAGGAACTTACAGATCCATGCTAAACGTAAATTGAAAATGTTTAACTTACACCAGTGGGCACACAGAGTTTTTCAACGAGGAGGTCCACGGTCGAATGTAACCAATCTCGGCTTCCGGGAACAAAAAACATTTTAAAATAAATTATTGCATACACAAATAAGCTTTCCGAATTAATTTCGAACAATGAAAGCTTAAGTTATCTACAAAAAACCAGAATATTTACAACACTCAAAATAATAACTCCTTGTACTGCAGCACTAATAAGCGATGTCATAATAGGCCCATATTTATGCTTTTTTAATAAAAAAAGTGTTTCCATTGAATTTTTGCTGAAATACAGAAAAATCTGCTTCATTTAACACTTTTTTTTAACGCTTTTGTACTATCTAACAACTTTAAATGGTAGCTTTTGTGATTGATTTTAGCCAATGAAGGCATTTTCCGTAAAACAAAATAGGGAAGCATTATTGAGTTTTGAAAGTTCTTTCTTTTTTTTTTGGTGTGTGTGTATGGAGGGTGGGGGGGGGGGGTGTTCAAAAGATGGTTTCTGGTATATTTCCAAATATTTTCCCAAAATCCATTTACAATTTTTAAAAAAAGAGAGAAAAAAAAGTAACAATTTCCGCTGTGTTTGAAACTTAAAACCTAAATAACTTTCAGTATTTAGTGCTGCCATCTGTGGGGATTAAATAATACTTTTCTCTATTAACACATGTAGTTACGCTACACTCACATACCCAAAGTTTTGATTTGGAGGGGACAAAGTTAACTGATTTAGATATTCAGAAGATACTCTTCTCAGGTGGTACGACTGAAGCTTTAAAGTTCTGTCTTTAAAAGTATTAAACTCCGGAATACCCGCGCAATAGGGTGGCACACAGTAACCGCTGATAAGCAAATTTGGCGGGTAATCCGCAAAGTGGGTAAAAAATGATACTAGTGTATGCAATAATTTAAAAATTAATGTCATTTGCGTACCTTTAAACTGTAGCTAAAAACGCTAGCAGTAAATATAAAAATGAATGTACAAGCCAAATAAGGATTGTTCATTATTACAGTCAGATTACACATAAGCGCGAGCAAATCGTTCAAACAGATAAACTGAAACAGATCAAGCTAGGTTAAACCAAATACGTTCAAGAGAAGAGAGGGAAATTCTTTCAACACAACTGGTCTGGTCACTCGTTTCGCGCGCAAGTAATGTAAATCTAAAATTCAGTTAGTGAGTCATTCCGCGTCAACTGACCTAGTTTTTCAAATCGTCCACACTCGACCGAGGCGAAGAAATGCCTTTGAAACTAACCTATGTAAATTTTCAGCTTCCGAGATTCAAATCCTGATGATCTAGGATCTTCGAAAAATGTGATCCAAAATGGCGGATCAGCTTTTTGTGTCAACTAAGGACTAAGTTTACAGAAAATTTTATCATACTGGAAACCTGAAATTTTATGTGCTTAAAGTACGTTTTGCCGTTTATGTATTCAGCTATTTTTGTGAATTTGTGCTCGTTAGATTTTGTGTAGCATGCGCATGAACTTGTGAAAAAGCGCGATGGAGAAAATTTCGTGAACTCGTAAAATCTGAACAAAAATAATTCAAAAGATCGTGCTATGTGATTCCGTTGTAAAAATACTTGTTTTAATGGGTTACAGTTGCAGATCTATATCTATTAATATCTATTTATATATCTATTTTCTAAATAAAAATATCTATTTTCTAAAAGATGTTGTCTCCCAAAGTGGCTTTTAAAACCGTTCAAGTGAAAAATAGCCCATTTTCAAAGCGCTATAGCTATATACTACATGATTTAAATGGGTTATGTCAGAGCGTAACTAGTGATTTTCTAAAAGATATGGGCTTTCAAAGTGGCTATCAAAATAGTTCACATGAAAAAAAGCCTGTTTTTAATGCCCTGTAGCTCAAGTTTGTCACATTGAATCTTATTTTCGTTGATACCATTAAAAAGAACATATTTTTTCCTATAAAAAGTTTTTCTTTAAGATGGTGTTCTTTCAGATAAGCGTACCAAATGAGCCTGAAATACTATTTGTCGTTACCGAGAAAAGCTCGTTTTACAACAAATATCGAATGGTGAATGCCGTGATAACAGACTTATAGGTATTTTACAATTGTTATAAGTCAGAAATAGTTTTTTATTAATCTTTTGAAAAGATACTTTGGAAATGAATTATGATAGAAAAAAAAATTATCTTGCTCTGTCTGCTGTATCAGTCTGCTTCCTGAACAAAATACTTATCTGTTTTTACCGTATTTCTTTTGCAAAAGAACTTTTTAAAAGGCAATTAAAAAACTATTTCTCTCTAATAATAGTTGCAATATACCTATAAGCCGGTTTCCATGGCATTCACTATTCTTTATTCATTGTAGAACGAGATTTTCTTGTGAACGACAAATAGTATTTCAAGCTCATTTTTTCATGCCTATCTGAAAGAACATCATAGAAGGAAAAGCTATTTTTATAGAAAAAAATATGTTCTTTCTAATGGTACTAATAAAAAGAAGATGCAATGTCTTTTGAGCGCCTTTATGCAATGGCGTCCGGCAAAAATATAGTTAACACCTGGAATGAGGTTTTTTAGACAAATGTGACGTGAAAAAAAAAATTTTAGCATTTAATTTAATTAAAAAAAACACACAAACAAAGAAACTATGTAAAAATTTGTATTAAATTTTGGATTGCAGTGCATGTTTTTACTTCATATCTCGAAGTTATTTCGAGTTCAGTAGCTTATCTGGTATGCTAACGTGTTTTGTAAAAAGAAAATATTTTAAATATCGAAGTTAACGTCGCTCTAAATATCTCTCTAATCTCTAATTGATGAATAATTAAACACTTTTATGCCTGTTAAAACATGACAACAGGGTACTTATTATTACATTTCTATTCTTAAAAGAGGGTATTCCACCTTAAAATCTGAAACTGAAGTCCTTTCCGGTAAAATCAATTATTCTAAAATACGGAATCATTAAAGAGTCATTGAATATGATACCTTAAACAAATTCACTGTCCATAGCTCTTTAAATACGCAAATAATTAAAGAAAAAAGAGAGGGAGGAAGGGAATCGAGAATTTATGGTCACGTAGCTAATTTTTGGAATTAAAAAGTAAACGAAAACTGATGTATACAATATACAAATATTACACATAAGTAAAATGTATGCAAATGGGATTACAGTATTTTTCCATGTATGATAGCATTGTTCAAATTACCACGAACAATAGTTTGAACTCAAAAAAGAACATAGTTCACAAATTACAATACTACATAATCATTTAATAATAACATAATAATGTAACATAATAATAACATAATCACATAATAACGTCATTTTTATCCAAAATGTAGAAAATTTTTTAGTATTAATAAAGTATAAAGATTAAAATCTTAATAGACTTTACATAACATTTCAAAATACATTTTTTTCGCAATTATTTTTATTTTTGAAGTATATTTATTATCTTTGTTTTCCACCGTGAAAACAAATAGAGTACTGAAATACATATGGTTTTCTAGTAACTTCTGCATCCTGAACTATTTCTTGTTTTCATGACGAAAAGGTAGAAATCAGCAAGGAAAGGGAATTAATGATGGGCAAAAAATCAATGCATGCATTAAAAAAAATAATAAAAGCTATATATATATATATATATATATATATATATATATATATATATATATATATATATATATATATATATATATATATATATATATATATATAACAATTTTACTGATTTAAAATCTTTCTTGAACTACGTAATAAGTACTTCATTTCACGTCGTGCACGAAAAATACTATTTTTACACTAGTAGCTGGGAACACACTGTTCACAGACTCAGTTCTATCCGTAAATAATTCTTTCAGATGAATGCTTATCTGGTTATGTTGTTTATGTTGTATCGCACACTAGCATATGCATCACTTCCGTAGAAGTGATGTCACATCGGGGAAATCCCTAATACCAACACTGCTGCAATAAAATCTTTTCTGCATTCTTTCCCTACTTAAAATAAAGAAAACATTTAAAAATAATAACAATTTCTATTTATTTATTTATTTAACGCCTTTTTCTTTACGGAAATTAATAGAAAGCACTTTTTTGCAGGCGTTGAAAACTTCAAACGTTAGAATGATCGAAAATCTATTTTCAAGATTATTTGTTATTCGTCAAAAGAAAAAGAATTGTTACGCTGTGAATGTCTCCTCACAGGCTAGTCAACAGCAAGTAAAAGGTCAAAAGAAATGTGAAGGTAAAACGAATATTTCTATGTTTTTCCCTTTTGGTTCAATTAAGTTTTATTCTTCACCTTAAGCTTTTCAGAAAAACACTAAAATGTACCCATTTTAACGAGTAATCAGCACATTAATACATTCACTCCAAAAGAATTGGAAGTTCTAGATGTTTTTTGACAAAAAGAGAACGTTTTGTATTTTGTCGTAAAGTAGCAAAAAAAAATAAATAAATAAATAAATAAATAAAATAAAATAAATAACAATAATAATAATGATGATGATGGTTTTTTTTATGTTTTTTTTTCGTGATTTCAGGGTTTTTCAAAAAAATAATACATTTAGTAATTACGAGTACAGAGCCGTTACATGACAATAATGTAAACAGTAGGGTGGTTCAAAGATACATGTAAAAAAAAAAGTTTCTCCACGGCAACGGGACACCCCTCAATATTTTTAGGCTTATGGATAGAAAAATACTGGAAGAATTTGAGTTTCCTATTTCAACTGAAAGAGGATGCTTAACCCCCTCCCCCAAATTTTACACGTATGAGGAGGGGGGTTAAAAATACATTGTACTGAAAAAACAGTGCTACATATTATAAAATACACTAGTAATATGCATATGCATTGTAATTTTGTTTAGCATATGATAGTTTATTTCAATAGCGTAAGCCTCCGTAGATAGTTGTGCAATAGGGTGGAACGAAAAAAACAAAGTTTTTATTTTCGAATTGTAATAGTGCAGAAAAGTTGCGATTGATGAAGACTTACAAAACAAAACAAAAATTTTTAAAATCGGATAATATCTTCCGATCCCGCAACGAGCCTAAAAATTTGAAAAAATGGAAAATTTCATGTCTTCTTGGAGATTTTTTAAAAATTTTTCTCCAACGTTTCTTTTTCATACTCGAAGACGGAAAAGTTACGATTGGTGAAGCCTTCAGAAATTTAAAAAAACATATTGAAATCAATAATACCTTCTGATCCAGGAACAAGCATGAAAAGTAAAAAAAGGGAGAATTTCATATTTTCTTAGTGATTAAAAATAAAATTGTTCTCGTTGTTTTTTTCCCCGGTGTTACAGGGAAAAGCCTTTTAAAAACCCCTATATTACACATAAACATTAATTTTATTTCTTGACTTTTAAGGTATTTTCGAAACATGCAAAACTACCATTCTTTAGAACAATGAAACATTTTCAAATAATAAAAAGTTATAAAATATTTACCAAATTTACAATCCAGTATACAAGTCTTATTGTTTTAAGTGTTAGTTGTTGAAGCTAATTTATAATCAGATTTTTTGGAAAATTCGGGCGTAATTGGTCTGGATTTCAATGTTGCTCTTATGTAGCCATCTCTTGATTTAAATCCACACACTTTGAGTGAAGCCTCCGTCACTAGCATCACACATCTTTCGACAGCTTGCATATGGCAAGGGAATAATTTTATATCCCAGTCGGGTATAGTGCCTGTTACAATAAAATTTTCAATGTCTTTGTTAGGAACTTTTCGAAGAAAAGGAGGATAAGATAGCTTTGTCGTGTTCCAAATTATAATCTCTGTGTAACCTTCTGCTTCGAAATTTAGAGATGGAATGACAAAGTTTCTAATGCTTTTGCCTTTAGAAACAGATTCTCTGGATTTTAAGACGTTTTTAAACGCTAGTTCTCTTATGTGCCTCCTTTCATCAAACACCATTGCCATTAATAAGTTTTCGGGATGCGTAAAGAAAGAGTTTCTTTCAATGACAGGGTAAACAACTTGTTTTAGATTGTCAGGTAAGTATCGCCAGATTTGAATTGTTCTGTAAACATGAATGGCACCGTCTGTGAAATTTTTGCGGTTCTTTATTTCGCTAATGGGGCGTATTAGATGCATACACTGTACTAAGCGGCATAAACAAATATGAGTATCGCGGGATTAAAGGGCCATGTGGACAATTTACAGGCAGGCTCTAATACTAAAATATCACATTTGTTTTATAAACAAACGTTCTTTCATTAGTATTTCATACCGAACTTATGAGGATCGTTAAACTAAAAGAAAAAAAAAGCTGAAAAAGGGCTTAAAGTTATCATTTTTTCTAACATGTAGGTTCGTTGCGCGATCGGAAGATATTATTTTATTTCAAAAAGATATTTTTTTTTCGCTTTGAAGTCTTCACTAAACGTAACTTCTCCGTTCTGTAGCCTGAAAAAGTACATTGATCCAAAAATGTTAAAAATTCGGAAAAATCCTGAAATTCTCAACTTTTTCGATTTTTTAGGCTTGGTTCTGGATCAGAAGGTATTATTCGATTTCAATTATTTTTTTTTATTTCTGAAGGTTTCACCAATCGTAACTTTTCCGTCTTAGAGCCTTAAACAGAAACATAAAACAAAATTTTTAAAAAATCACTAAGAAAACACGAAATTTTCCATTTTTTCAAATATTCAGGCTCGTTGCGGGATCGGAAGATATTATCCGATTTTAAAAATCTTTGTTTTGTTTTGTAAGTCTTCACCAATCGCAACTTTTCCGCACTATTACGATTCGAAAATAAAAACTTTGTTTTTTTCGTTCCACCCTATTGTGCAAGCTTAGAGATTTTTCGAAATTCTTTGGTCATTCTTCTTTTGACCATTTCTTTTTTCAGGCGAACAAGTTCATATCTTCCATTAATTAGTATTGTACACGTAGTTTCTATTTTTAAATTGTTTCTCGTATCCTTTTGATGCAGCCGCTTTATGAAAATAGAGATAATCCTAACTAAAGAACATTTTGAATTTTTCCCTGTATTTACCCTGTTCCTTTTTAAAAAACTTTCTCCCACATTTAAATTGCACAGAACCTTATCACATTTTGTGAACTAAGTGAAAAAACAAACTAGTTAAAAAATAAACACGTAAATAAATAATTTTCCATCTGCTGCAGGTTTAAAAAAAAATCTATTCAAATGCTTTAAAAATGCAAATGAAAAATACATGAATTTATCCCCAAACTAAAATCACACTTTTTTGAAACACTGCAGCAGGTTTTAGTGGCAAAACAGCACCATGAATAATTGCAAAATGTGGCACGAATTGTTATTGAAGTGCTCAAAATATACTTTGTAACAACAGAACAATACTACATTTTGGACTTCCTCGTGCAGAGATGACATTGTTGTACGTCTACAATACAAATTGTTTTATCTCTACACTGTTAGGAATAGTTAGTTGGTCAGGATATGAATTCGCAAACACAAACCTCACGCGCAGAATTATTTAGTTGTCATCACCATTCATGAGGCGAATATTAATTTCAAAAATGCCTCGTATAAGACAATGTGTTTTGAGCGACATGAACGGACACCATTATTAAATTTCACTTTGAATTACTGAGATAAAGAAGAGGCCGAATGTAGCCTTAACCCATTCATCTGCTCGACAATTCAATGTTTAGCTACATAAAAAAGCCCGAGTATATTAGGGCTTGTTATACCAAGATGATTTAAAAACCTTTTTAGTTTTTAAAAGAAAAGAATTCGCGAAAATATTATTTAAAACTGGACCGAAATTTCTATGAAATAGAAATCTCGGTCCAATTTTAAATGAAATAGAAATCTCGGTCCAATTTTAAATGAAATTTTTTATTAGCGGAGGATTATAGCTCGGGAGCGGGGGATTATAGCTCACCCCGGAATAAATGTGAAATAGCTTTTCGGCACGTCGGTACGTGTAGATCGGTGGTTCCCAATCTTTTTCACGTCGTGACCTCTTTTTCACCAACTTAACACCCTGCAACCCCCTATGTGTCCCCCACATATATATGTGTGTGTGCGAATGCGCATATTTTACATAATAACTCAATGTGCATGAGATATTTTATTTTTGCTAACATACAATGATTGTAGAAATAGAAAAAAATGGTCACTGTAATGTTAAATATACATTTTGACACTTTCGAAAATCATGCGTCCTAGCAGTGGCGAATACAGGATTTGGTTTGCGGGGAGGGGGGGGGGGCTGGGGCTCAGTTCATAAAAATGTTATATAGTTTTAGTTTCCCGAACTTTCATTGAAGAGAATAAAGGCATTTTCCTTTTAACAAGGCTGTCGCGAGATAAAAAAAAATAGGGGAGAGGGTGTTTGGCAGCTTTTTTCGTTTTTTTTTTCAAACACATGTATAGCAAGAGAGAATGCGAGTCCAGATTTTCGTTTGCAGAGGTGGGGGGTGGGGGAGAGAAGGATTTCTTGACTAGCATATGAGCAATCAAACTAAGGAAATTGTGGTACATAAGCAGAGAAAGAGGATTCACAATGTGAATCTACAGTAGTAAGTCCAACATTTGCGAAGGTCCTCCCCGGAAAATATTCAAAATTTCAGTTCTACAATTGCAGCTTACACGATCTCTGGTGATGTTCCGAGGAGGAGAAGTTCAAGGACTCTTATGAACGGTTCAAGCACGGAGAATGCAGACCATTCTGGTAAATGCAGAATTTAGTTTTTGGAGCAGCTGAGGCCATAAAAATATTATATAGTCTTAGTGCTCCTACTTTCATTGAAGTGAATGAAAGCATTACCTCTTATTAACAAGGTCGTCGCGATATCGAAAAGTTGGGGGCAGAGCATTTGTCAGCTGCTCAATTTTTATGAAACGTATATTTAGCAAGATATATATATATATATATATATATATATATATATATATATATATATATATATATATATATATATATATATATATAAGAATGGACTTTGGTAAATTTGTTCCCTAAGATCTCAGAAACTACCCGGCAGATTTGGCTGAAACTTTCAGCGTTTGTCCTTTTTGGTTCAGGGGAGGTTTGTAGACCAGTTCGAAAAAAATCCGATTGATAGTTCCTTTTTTATTCTAATTTGTCCAAATTTTCGCATAAATGCAACAATATGACGGTTAAAAAATACGTGCACATATTAAAACTATGTGTCCATCGAAAGCGCTTATTTTTCTGCTGAAGATGGCATCTGTTAGAAAATTCTAAGTTGTATGAAAAACAAGTTATTGCTTTTTTTGTTCCATGTTCGAAGGCTTTCCTCAACCCAATTCATTATTTAGTGTATCATCTCAACTCCCAGTTCATAGTTAGAATTGTTGAATGTTTTTGTGTTTCGTCTGACTGTGTTTGAGGCTTTTCTCAAGTCAAATCTTAAAGTAACGTTTTTTCTCCCAGATTGGCTAATAATAACTATAGATTTGGTTGATTATTTTCCATTTAAACGGAACTTTAGTGTAATTAATAGGGCTTTTTTATTATTTGTGCTGATTGGATTTTTTAATCATTATCCAATCTAACAGCAGAAACCTCGCCAAAATTTATGCAGAAAGATTTCAGTAGCGGATGCATTTGGCAGTTTTTTCAACTGTCACGGTTTTTGAAGTCAAAGACTACGTACTAATGTTTGTCAGCTTTCACCATGTAAACAAAATATCGTCAATCAAAGAATCTTTAAAAACTTTTTTTACTGTAAAATAATCCAGCAACTAAATTAGGCAAATCCATAAACAGCACAAAAACTTCCATTAATGTGACTTTGTGCACAAATTCAAACCATCGCCAAATTTTACTACTTACTTTGGAAACATTACGGATGAAATTGTTTAGCGCCATTTTATGGTGACCAAAAGTATCTTAGCATATGGATAAGAAATCTTAGCAATATCTCTTAAACAAAAATTAGTAACAAACCGTTTTACAAAGTATGGAGGGGGAACATTATCCAAGTTATCCCAAAACGATTCCCTCAAATTCGGTAACATTTTAAATCGCACCAAGAACCCACAATAATTGAAATTTTCCCAAAATAACTAAAGCAAGTTTAAGTGGATCACGGGCGCGTGGCTACATTTTTTTAAACAGTTCGTTCTTCAATAGACATACAGAGAAGGTAAAACTCCAAGTAACAAAAAAATTTAATTGATAAATCTTTTTAAACATGTGAAGTTTAATTTCATATTTCGGAAATTTTTCAAATTTGTATACGCTTAAATTTTGTGTTTTCGTTTCTAAATGAATACTATTTTGCTCTTTTTACTTACTGCTACTTTAGTTTTTTGAGTAAGGAAGAAGCTAGATTTTAAATCACGTCAAAAAGGTGTGTTTTAAGTTATTTCACTTAAATCAGAAAACAAATGCAAGTAACGATTGTTTCTCATAATTATTGCTAACCCAGGCAAAGCCGGGTATTTTTGCTAGTATATATATATAAATGGAGTTTGGTAAATTTGTTCCCTAAGGTCTCAGAAACTACCCGGCAGATTTGGCTGAAACTTTCACCGTTTGTTCTTTTTGGCACTGGGGAGGTTTGTAGACCAGTTTGGAAAAAATCCGAGTGATAGTTCCTTTTTTATTCTAATTTGTCCAAATTTTCGCATAAATGCAACAATATGACGGTTAAAAAATACGTGCACATATTAAAACTATGTGTCCATCGAAAGCGCTTATTTTTCTGCTGAAGATGGCATCTGTTAGAAAATTCTAAGTTGTATGAAAAACAAGTTATTGCTTTTTTTGTTCCATGTTCGAAGGCTTTCCTCAACCCAATTCATTATTTAGTGTATCATCTCAACTCCCAGTTCATAGTTAGAATTGTTGAATGTTTTTGTGTTTCGTCTGACTGTGTTTGAGGCTTTTCTCAAGTCAAATCTTAAAGTAACGTTTTTTCTCCCAGATTGGCTAATAATAACTATAGATTTGGTTGATTATTTTCCATTTAAACGGAACTTTAGTGTAATTAATAGGGCTTTTTTATTATTTGTGCTGATTGGATTTTTTAATCATTATCCAATCTAACAGCAGAAACCTCGCCAAAATTTATGCAGAAAGATTTCAGTAGCGGATGCATTTGGCAGTTTTTTCAACTGTCACGGTTTTTGAAGTCAAAGACTACGTACTAATGTTTGTCAGCTTTCACCATGTAAACAAAATATCGTCAATCAAAGAATCTTTAAAAACTTTTTTTACTGTAAAATAATCCAGCAACTAAATTAGGCAAATCCATAAACAGCACAAAAACTTCCATTAATGTGACTTTGTGCACAAATTCAAACCATCGCCAAATTTTACTACTTACTTTGGAAACATTACGGATGAAATTGTTTAGCGCCATTTTATGGTGACCAAAAGTATCTTAGCATATGGATAAGAAATCTTAGCAATATCTCTTAAACAAAAATTAGTAACAAACCGTTTTACAAAGTATGGAGGGGGAACATTATCCAAGTTATCCCAAAACGATTCCCTCAAATTCTGTAACATTTTAAATCGCACCAAGAACCCACAATAATTGAAATTTTCCCAAAATAACTAAAGCAAGTTTAAGTGGATCACGGGCGCGTGGCTACATTTTTTTAAACAGTTCGTTCTTCAATAGACATACAGAGAAGGTAAAACTCCAAGTAACAAAAAAATTTAATTGATAAATCTTTTTAAACATGTGAAGTTTAATTTCATATTTCGGAAATTTTTCAAATTTGTATACGCTTAAATTTTGTGTTTTCGTTTCTAAATGAATACTATTTTGCTCTTTTTACTTACTGCTACTTTAGTTTTTTGAGTAAGGAAGAAGCTAGATTTTAAATCACGTCAAAAAGGTGTGTTTTAAGTTATTTCACTTAAATCAGAAAACAAATGCAAGTAACGATTGTTTCTCATAATTATTGCTAACCCAGGCAAAGCCGGGTATTTTTGCTAGTATATATATATAAATGGAGTTTGGTAAATTTGTTCCCTAAGGTCTCAGAAACTACCCGGCAGATTTGGCTGAAACTTTCACCGTTTGTTCTTTTTGGCACTGGGGAGGTTTGTAGACCAGTTTGGAAAAAATCCGAGTGATAGTTCCTTTTTTATTCTAATTTGTCCAAATTTTCGCATAAATGCCCCAATATGACGGTGAAAAAATACGTGCACATATTAAAATTATGTGTCCATCGAAAGCGCTTATTTTTCTGCTGAAGATGGCATCTGTTAGAAAGTTCTAAGTTGTATGAAAAACTATTTATGAGCTTTTTTTGTTCCAAGTTTGAAGGCTTTCCTCAACCCAATTCATTATTTAGTGTATCATCTCAACTCCCAGTTCATAGTTAGAATTGTTGAATGTTTTTGTGTTTCGTCTAACTGTTTGAGGCTTTTCTCAAGTCAAATCTTAAAGTAACATTTTCCCCCCAAGATTGGCTAATAATAACTAGATTTTGTTGATTATTTTCCATTTGAACAGAACTTTAGTGTAATTAATGGGATTTTTTAAATTATTATTTATGCTGATGGGAGTTTTTAATCATTATCCAATCTAACATCAGAAACCTCGCCAAAATTTATGCAGAAAGATTTCAGTAGCGGATGCATTTGGCAGTTTTTTCAACTGTCGCGGTTTTTGAAGTCAAAGACTACGTAATAATGTTTGTCAGCTTTCACCATGTAAACAAAATATCGTCAATCAAAGAATCTTTAAAAACTTTTTTTACTGTAAAATAACCTAGCAACTAAATTAGGCAAATCCATAAACAGCACAAAAACTTCCATTAATGTGACTTTGTGCACAAATTCAAACCATCGCCAAATTTTACTACTTATTTTGGAAACACTTCGGATGAAATTGTTTAGCCCATTTTATGGTGACCAAAAGTGTCTTAGCATATGGCGACAATATCTCTTTAACAAGTATATGGGTATTGCGGGCGGCTACATTTTTTTGAACAGTTTGTACTTTAATGGCCATACAGGTTTTAGACCACATGTTAAAATCTTTTTAAACATGTGAAGTTTAATTTCATGTTTTGGAAATTCTCCAAATTTGTTTCTGCTTATATGTCGTACTTTCATTTCTAAATGAGTACTATTTTGTTCTTTATACTTATTCCTATTTTAGTTTTATGAGTTAGGAAGAAGTTAGATTGTTGATCACGTCAAAAAGGAGTGTTTTAAAATTCTTTCACTTAAAACAAAAAATAAGTGCAAGTAACGATTGTTTCTCATAATTATTACTGACCCAGGCAACGCCGGGTATTTTTGCTAGTATATATATATATATATATATATATATATATATATATATATATATATATATATATATATATATATATATATATAATCCAGATATTTGCTTGGATGGGGGGGGGGAGATGGTGTTAGCATACGCGCAGTCAAATTAGAAGAATTGCATTATGTAAGCGGGGAAAGAGAATTAACAATATGAACTTACAGTCGTAAGTGTACATTCACGAATGTCCTCAACCGGAAAATGTTCCAAATTATAGTTCTAAAATTACAGTTTGCACGATAAATGGTAATGTTAGTAAGAGGAGAGATTCGGGGATTTTTATGAATGGTTCAAGTTCGGAGATTCTGCCTTTGACATTTCTTGAAGTTGAAGTCCTAAAGAGAAAATATTAACGATAGGGGAAGGGAAAAAGAAGTTCTGTCTAGAACTAAACGAGCCTACTTTCCCGTATACCAATATCGACTTTCTAGTATCTGATCAGTATGCTAAAAATTAGCTAAAATCGTAAATTATTTCAAACATATTTTTAAAATATTTTAAGCTGATTTCGAGAAATAAAGTATGCCTAACTCATCTAGAAGTTGATACGTAAAAAATAAATGAAAGAACAAATAAAAGAACAGCACCTTTTAAATAAAGCAGCTAAACACATTTTTTCCATCATAAAAAAAAATATTCAATTGCTTTCAAAAAGGAAAAAAAAGAATTCAAATTAAAAGCTCATTAAAATAATCATATCAAAAAAAAATCGTTTGTTCTTCCCCTGTTGCCAAAAAAATTTTTAAGAATGAATTAATGTACTTTCAAAAATAAGTAAAAACAATAAAATGTCAACTTAAAGAAATAATTTTCCTTGTCAAAAAAAAAAAAAAATCGTCTGTGCATATCTTTATGTATAAACATAAAGGACTCCGAATTTCTCCGCCAAAAACTGAATACATAAAATAAAACTAAAGCTTGAAAATAAAATCAAAACATATTTTAAACAATTATTCCACAGTAAAAACCATGACTGTGGAGTCAGAGTCGGAGTCCATCTGATTTTAGGACAAAAGAGTTAGATTCGAGAGCCGAAAGTTTTAAACTCAAAGACTCGGAGTTGAAATCGGTCATTTCCCCAAAATGTCCGCAAGTCTATCAATATTAGCAGAGACGGAGTAGGACATTATTTGATACAGGAGTCGGAGTCAAGAGTCGAATATTCAAGAGTCGGAGTCAGCCATTTTTCCTCCGTGCATAAATTTTTGCCAAAGCTACGAAGTCAGATTCAAAGTCAGGAAGTTGGAGTCCGAGTAATTTTCGGGCACAGGAGTCGGAGTCGGAGTTAGGAGCGCCAAAATTATCGGAGTCGGAGTCGGGAGTAGGTCGTCAAGAGCTATTTCCAACAAAGTTTGTTTGAAGTAAATCCGCCTTTAAGTTCGGAATCTATATTGACTTTCAGTTTCCACTTAGGCGCTAATGTTAAGAGATTTGAACTGTTCAAAATTGAACGAAAACTTGTTCAAATCAAAAAGATATTTTCGATACATGTTTTTCATCAAAAGCTTTTCCCTAAATAGTTTGTTTGGAGCCACTTCGCCTCTAAGTTCAAGATTTATGTTTGACTTGAATTTCCCCGTAGCCGCTAATATTAAGTTTTTTTGAACTGTTCAAAATTGAACTAAAAATTGTTCAAATCAAAAAATGAATTATGGGAATGAAATGTCCTCGCCGAGATCTTTCTAACAAAAAATTTTTTGTTCGAATCGGACAATTAATTCAAAAGTTATTAGGGGGGGGGGACAGACAGACAGATCGACAGACATTTTTCCCCATCTCAATACCCTACTTTCCAAATTTTTAATTCTTTATTATTTATCTAACCATTTTATTTATTTTTGACTCTTTTTTGTTCTTCGGGATATTTTTAAGATGCATTAAGCCTTCTTTCATGCTTTTTTCTTCTTTCTCTGACTTTTACTGGGAAAGTAGGCTAAAAAGGATCGGTGTTGCTCTCAATGATTTTGAAAACGAAAAGGATATGTCCTAAATAAGCTCAGTTGGAGGCCATCTTAGTTGAAGTTAAAGGAGGAGAAGGGGTTCGGGCAGTCCATCCCAGGAGAATTTTTGAATTTTAAGTCCTAAAAAAAAAAACATAATTATAAGCTCTCTTTGTAAACATTAGGTTTGGACTCGGAGCGTCTCCCCCGGAATATTTTTCGAACTGATATTTCAAAAACGAAATTTTAGACAAGTTTTTATGATGTGGGAGGAGATAGGACTGGGGGTACTTTCAAGAAAATTTTTGAAATTTGGAATCCCCCCCTCTCCAAAAAAAAAAAAAAAAAAAAAAAACAGTACATAATCTTCGTGGCAATTCGAAATGTTCGGAGACTCATCCGAAGTTTTTCCGAAATTTAGTTTTAAAAACAAAAATTCATACCGTATTTAATTATGAGATTGGGACAGCAAGCACTCCTCTGAAATTATTTTCGAAAATAAAATCCTAAAAGCTCATTTCTTGGCTAGTTTTGACAAAGTTAGAGAACAGGATGTATTTCGGGACTCTTCCCGGTATATTTCTAAAATTAAGGCCTGAAAACGCAATTACAGGACATATTTCAAAATAAGGATTGGGGTTTAGAAATTAGATAATCTCTCATCGAAATCATTCGAAATCAAAGTTCTAAAAACAAAATTTCAGACGATTTTGAATGATGTTAGTTGGAGGTGAATTTAGGACTCTTTGGCGGAAATTCGTAGGGATGGAAGTCCCAAAACCAAAATGTTAGATGATCTTGAAGGAGGTTGAGGGATCAGGTACTCTGGTTTCTCGTATGAAAAGGAGGGGGCGGGGGGGGGTGCTGCAACTCCATAGCCCTCCTCTTGGATTCGCCACTGCGCTCAAGTATTGATACTACTCTAAAATGATACTAGTTTTTCCCAAATTATTTTAATTTTTAAACTATGCGATGAAAATTTTAAAATAAAAGGAGACTGTTGTGACTCCCTAAGAAATGCTTCGTGAACCCCTTGGGGGTCGCGACCCACAGGTTGGGAACCCTTGGAGTAGATGAACCTACCTGGACTGAATTCGTAAATTTTTCAGTAGCAGAACCAGGAGCGCACCGATTAGAAGTCAAGAGAAGCTATCAACCCCTCCCCCCCCCCTCGCAAAAGAATCATTATTTGAAATTTTTAAACATAATTGTGATTTTGAATTGCACGAATAGAAAGTTTCATTAGATGAATGTGTATGCAAGCATGCGTATCCGTATTTTATCATTCGGCCAATTGAGAATTTCCCCCTTCTGAAAATTTAAGTTGGGGCCCATCAGAAATAGACACATGTGACTGGTCTCAAAGTTTTTCCTCAATGCCCCAAATTCAATGCGGGTCAAGCCGCTCCTGCTCATATCTTCTCCTGCATCGGTTGTGAAGAGGTCCTGCTCTACTCCAACCCTATAGCTGTGTTGGAGGGTAAGAAAGCGCATGGGTTCAGGGACTTGGTCTGATGTTTCTCCATGCTCGACCAAGTGGGATAAGCAACAACAACAACAACAGAAATATACTGGTTAACATAAGTTAAAGAAAAATCACAAAAAGAACGATTGCGCAAAAAGTTACATGTAGAATTTCATGAAACTTACCCACATGATACAATGCATAGTATACAGCCGTTGGCAGGTAAACGGCAGCATCTGCGGAAATGAGTTTTCGAGATATTTTAAGAAACGCGTTTTGGATTTAATATTAGCAATAGAGAAATGTTGGAAACAGACGTTTTTTTTCCAGCGGAAACCAGATATATAAGTAAGCTTCTTTATCTTTACTAATAATAAAGCTGAAAGTCTCTCTGTCTGGATGTCTAGATCTCTGTTACACGCATAGCGCCTAGACCGTTCGGCCGATTTTCATGAAATTTGGCACAAAGTTAGTTTGTAGCATAAGGGTGTGCACCTCGAAACGATTTTTCGAAAATTTGATTTTGTTCTTTTTCTATTCCAATTTTAAGAATATTTTACCCAGCAAATTATCATAACGTGGAAATGTAGATTACGAAATTATCATAACGTGGAACCGTAACAAGGGCGAGCAAATGAACATAGCCAATTGACGAGAAATTCATCACTCATTATTTGTAAACATACAGGCGAATCAAATGACCTTTTAATTTTTTACTGCGTGCACCTCTAGTGTATAATAAAGCTAACGTACAATAGATGACAAAAATGCTAAGATTTGAGAAATGAAAAATTTGCAATTACAACCCTTTACCTGCCCACGGTAGCGTAAAAAAACATAAAAAGCAGTTACCAGTCAAGTATGGTAGTATAAAACTTAGTGTAACAAAAGAAGTCGTAGTACTTTCACCTAATCTTTAATCAATACTGCGTGCGGTTAAAGATTATCTTAGCACAAACTTTCACTCATTAATTTATTGTAACAGGTTTTTTAACCATCAATATTTCCAAGGTATAAAAACATAACGCATTAAATAAATTATTATTTGCTTTTATTTTACAGATGATAAACAGCCTTTCCTGAAATGTCGTCATGTTGCTGCATTAATGGGGTTCCTGGTATTTTTTCTGCTGAGCTGTCACAGAATGAATATGAGCATTGCCCTAATTGCAATGGTGAACCCTTCAGCGCATTCTTTGCCGCAGATTTCACTAAATACATCAAATTTTACGCAAGCACATTCAAATTTAACGCAAGTACATTTGGTAACAACAAATCAAAGTGAGAAGGTAATAATTGCATTTAACTTTGAACGGCGGAAAAATTCAAATCCTGTTTATAACTCCACTATTGGTTACTACTCTACTAAAAGCCAATTAAATATAAAATATAACTTTCAGTAAAGAGACGTCTTAAGGAGTAAATGATATTTGAGGAATACAGTATCGAAACCAGTTCAATCCATTTAACAGAGAGTTCTTAATACTTCAGCTTCTAAAACTTTCTGTGAGGGAAACCCCCGAATCCCACTCCCTACGATTACTAAAGATGGTCTAAAATTGCACTTTAGAGATTTGTTTCAGAATTGTGTTTACAGAGAGCCCTCACCTCCTCCCCCTACTTTAAAAATGCTACTAGAGAGGCAAAAAATATTTCTCACTTTATCCATTTCATGTTCCCAAAGGATTTTTTTTTTTTCATTACAATACGTTTTGGTGTACGACTCAATTTTTCTTCCATCTCGTAAATTAGCAGAATTGGTCTATTATTTAAGGAAAAAATAATGTGGATTGAACTGATTTTGAAATTAATTGATCATATTTTTTCTTCGATTCTTTCAAATTCTGCTTAAATTCGAATGGTATCTGAATTTTATGCCATGCATTGGTGTGTAAAATTAATAATAACTGAGCAATCTATACTATTAAAACCTGCGCGCGTCTGTCTGTGTGTCTCTAACCGTATCTTTTCCAGACTGTCAATATATACCAGGTCAGTACCGGTACCGTTCCATACAGGACATCTAAAGGAAGCTATTCCACCCTGTTTCGCCCCTTTAAACCATAAGAGGCAGGTGATAAGGGACCGGAGAGGACATCCAGGGGTAAAAGCATTAAAATCAACTGTCAACCGACGCAGGCGGCATTTAACTACCGCAGTCGGCAAACGGGGTTTGTCAAGGGAAACTCGTGGTGGAGGCCCCTAGTTAATTATGGTTAATTAAGGTTAGCAGTTAATTTGGCAATAATACTGTTGATTTCACCCGTGCGATTTTTTTTTTTTTTTTCAAATTGCCCTGGTATTTGGCAGCGTCTTTCGACCGATTAAGGAGTTTTCAACCCAAATTGCTTTGTATTTATAGTATGGAATTATCCAAGAAGTATCAAATTAGGAAACAAAATGACTTTTAAAAAATCATGGACGCACTTGTTGATGAACGAAGTTGATCTTGATTTGAGCGATGTTCTGATACGAAACTTGTAAATTCCAAACAAAAAAGGAAGCTAAATTCTAGAAAAAAAAATTAAACACTGATTTTTTTCATTCAACTTTCTCATTCATTAATTTTATTGTTTAATTAAATATTCTCTAATTACAGAAACAGTATCAATGTGTATAAGTAACCAATGAAGAGTCATGTACAAATTTGATGAAACATACATTTTCTTTCTTTATTTAGACTGAAACGAAATTCGATTGGAGTCCAGAAATTCAAGGATATATTTTGGGATCCAGTTTCGTGGGATACTTCTTAACACTAGCACCTGGTGGATATTTAGCTGAATCGTTTGGATTCAAAATAATTATCATTAGTGGGACATTTATTTCATCTGTTTCTAACCTACTATCACCGTTGGTCGCCAAAATTAGTGTATTTCTTCTCATTGGCATTCAGCTTGTTAGAGGACTTGGACAAGTAAGTTTAATTTAAAAGTGTGTGGAACGTTTATTACACATAAATGATTTGATTTCGGATGTGTTTTTTAAATGAATAGAAAGACAACTTGTGTACATACCGGATGAGTCAAATCTTTTGGAAAAAAAACTTTAAGGGGTGATAGAGGGGAGAATGAGAAGCAAGAATCATACAGGATCGCAAACGCGCTACGTGCACACAATGCCAGAAACTGATGAATGCAAAACATGTCGCAAATTTATTACACAAAGATTATTTTATGCAACATTTTAGTTTTTAAGAAAGGTTTAAAGTGGTTGTTGAAATTTGTGGTTTGCAGCTGAAAAACAAGCGTAAAGCACACACTGTTGCAATAACAAGCCATTTTGACATACTTTCATCAATCGCTGCAAATCGTAACTTTAAGCAACTGCTCTTAACCTTTTTTTAGAAACTAAAATGATGTTTAAAATTGTCTTTGTATAACAAATTTGTGACCTGTTTCGTATCCAGCAACTTCTGACTTTGTGTGCATGTAGCGTGTCAGCACTGCTTTTGCAATCAATGTTCCTACATGATATTTGCTTCTTAATTTCCTCTCTAACACCCAAGCCAAAGAGTTCAGACTGACCCTGTATATTGCATTTGTGTGTGCGCCTAACAAAGTAATACACAATTTTTCATTCAGAGTGGTTTTTTTTTTTTTTTTCAAAGAAAAGAGGATCAACATATAATATTTATGGGTTGGAGGAAAAAGCTGTATCTAGAAGTAAGTTGGAAACTTCTATTATGAGACATGTCTGGAAATCAATGAGGTGTTTTAGAAGAGAAAACGTTGCATTCTTTTTGATCAAGGCCCAAATATGGAGGTAACCTTTCATAAGAGCCCGCTAGAAAGACCTAAAAAACGAAACCTTTGGAGAAAGTCATGCATAGCTTTTATTGATAATATTGTTCAATATATTGTGTAGAACGCAATCGCAAGCATTGTAAAAAAAAAGAAAACTTTCTTGTTCAACCTGTGCAATTGTAAGATCGTTACAGAATCTACGTGATCATGAAAAGGTAATCTTTTTTAACAGTACATTGACAAGAGAGTTTTCATTTAAGAGTTTTAGAAATAAACTTACCAACAGCGCATGTGCAAGTGTGTTAGAAGTACATTATGGCTAATACATTTTTGAGAACGGTTATATAATGTTCGTAAACGCAGAAAAAATATTTCTGATGATATATTTTAGAGAACTATCATGTTGGATACAAAATAGTCATAAAGACCCTCACCTGGTTAACTTTGGAGAACATGGTTTTGCATGATCAATAACAAGAGTATAAACTTTCTTTGTACACCTCATAGAATACCAGGTAACTGAAATAGAATATTAACTTCATGTAAAATTATCTGCTTTTTACATCTATAACATGATGTTACTCTCAGAAGGTAAGCATTTTTAAACTACATCATTGAGCATAATCTCGCGTCGCTGATTGTAAAAAGTGAACGTTCTTGGCATGTCTGAGAGACGGGGGTGTAACCATATCTCGTGTCTGATCACCAGAAAATAAACCTTTTTGATGTGTCTTACAGAACACGATGTTGCTTACCTGAGCGTCAGATGTGTAATTTCCTGGTACATTCTGATAGTGCAAATGTCGCATACTAGACTTTTGGAAGGTAAACTTTCTCAGTGTAATTTAGAGATGATGTGCGCCTGATTGCAATAAGGTGAGTTTCTTTCATCTCCAAACTCTCTCAGTAACTTAAGAAGTAACTAAGTAACTTAATTCTTTTAGGGATTGCTGCAGGCTTCTATGTGTGTTCTTATGGCGAACTGGTTTCCTCGAACAGAGAGAGGTATTTTGTCATCCATTGTGTTTTCTGGTTTCTGCGTTGGTATTTTATTAGGTGGATCACTAAGCGGATACCTTTGCGAATGTTCTTTTCTTGGTGGATGGCCATCTGTCTTTGTTATTTTTGGTAAAAATTTCTACTATTTAAAAAAATAATAGTTAAGTAGATTTCTTAAAATAATGTATTTAAAAGAAAAATCATTTGTGCACCAGTACTGTAGTGTGGGGGGAGGAATACGGATAAACATTTTTTTCTGAAATATTTGGATTGATATTGTTAAACTACTGCAAATTTAATGCAAATTGGTTTCAAACCACTTCAAAGAAAATTAAATCTACAAAAACAGTTTCTGGCTTATCACATAGATAAAAACACATGATCTTAGTGTAAAATTGAAACGCTGAGTTCAAACATGCACGGTTTTTCCATCACACACATATTTTTGGTGTCATTCACTTGAAGTTTCGATGGAATATGTGCCTATTTACATGCCTGATTACTACTGAAAAAATGATCAAAAACATAGTGATTCGTTATTTCTTTCTGCATTTTCTATCAGGACCACTCTTAAGTGTCCAGCAACAATCGGTAATAATTTGCTCTGTTGGAAAATGGTAGAACAGCCAAAGATGCTTTTTTCACTTTTTCATCAATAATACGCAAAAATTCTGGTTTTAAGTACATTGAAATCCAGCACCACTGACACCCAATAGCCTTCATTAAGTTTTTGAAAAAATCCTAAGTACCTAATGAAACATGACCACACTCGATAACATCACATTCACCTAATTAAACAGGGCAATAGAATAATGGATCCATTCTTTTTCTTTAAAAAAAAAATTTTACCATTGCTGTCCCATTTGCAGAGGAAACGACAGCACCTGCAGTCAACGTTTAACTGCGTTTTATCTAATGAAACGTTCAAAACTCCATACATTTCCATAAATTTTGATTGAATATGCTATAGTTGGGGCACACCTAACCTGGCAGTATTGGGAAAACTGATCATAATCACACCATTACGATGCTACCAGGTTAGGTTTGCCCGAACTATAGTGTACCAAGGGGAACGTGCTCCTATCATGTAATAATACAGCTTTTAAACTATTTCTGAAAAAAGGTAATGCCAAATATCATCGTTTTGATGTTCAAGTATAAATATATCCATTATAGAGTCAGTACTAGTATAATAAAAAGCAGTTTAATCCAGGGCTAAGGCAGAACTATATGCAATATATCGCCAGCCTGATCTTAAAATCCAGATACTGGATATCATGATCGGGCTGGCGGTAATTTCAATGAAATACATTAGTATTTACCAAACTAATTAGTTTTAGTTGCTCATAGTATAAAGGCATTTTTAAAGGATAACTTTCTGCGTACCTGATCTTTCATACAAAAAAAAAAAAAAAAAAAAAAAAAAAAAAAAAAACCTTTTCGTGCATAGATATTTTAATTTCTGTAGAATACACTGGTATACTACACTATGCTAAAAGTGGCTCAACAAGGTACTAAACATATCCATTCATTTTATCCGTTCATTTGGGGGCTTTGCTATTATAAATAATCATTTTGCTTTCATTTTGTATTTATTTCTTATATCATTGTTGCCCATACTTGTGTAAAACGTGGTCACGTTTTAAGCTCTGTTTCTAATTGCGTTTTTTTTTTTTTTTTTTTTGAACAATAACGATTGCTTATTGTTCTCACTTCACCGTCCTTGGCGTTTGGTTCCTTTTTCAGCTTGAGCCAGAGACCTCTGCGGCACCACCACCCACCGGCCTCTGGTCCGGAGAACTATCCTCCGGAATCCGCTGCTGCTGTTCGGTGGTGTCCATGTCCTACACACACGCACGCTCATACAAATGCACACTCTCACACGTACAAACTCACACACATGCCTACGTGCATACACACATACCTCTGCAGGTGCGTCGAAATCCGCTTTTCCTGGTCGGAGGCGTCCATGTCCTGTACACACACATGCTCACACACATACACACTCACATATACACTCACGCCTACGTGCATACACACAGGTCTACACTCACACACAAGCATACACACACACGCACACGCGCCTTCACACGCCACTATACACACCTAACCGCCCAGAAGGAGGGGCAGGTTTGGGGGACAGGAGCCGTTTCTAGAAACAAAAGCTCCAATGAGTAGGGTCGTGTCGCAACTCGTGATTGCGAAAAACATAAGTTGAATTCAAAATTTCAGAATTCAAATTATTACTTATTTATTTATTTTATTTTATTATTATTATTATTATTTTGTTACAGAGTATAGTATTCCAGAATATCAGCAATTTATTTATTCTTTAAGTTACAGCAAAAATAATCTTTTGGGGCTAATTCAGTGAATACCTTTTTAATGTAAATATATTTTTAGTGACGAAATACACACGAAAAGTTTACTTTTTAGGTGCGTTAGGTATTATCGCAAGTGCTCTTCTAATATTTCTGCTACATGAATTGCCTAAGGACCATCCACGAATTACGGCATGCGAACTAAACTATATTTTAAGAAATCAAGAAGTCAGTTTATCCTCGAAGGTGAGATATATTTTTTACATTATATTTCAAAGAGCATTTTTTATGAAATTTCCAGCTGTAGTTTTCATCTTCACATCTAATTTTTCAGATTGACTTTTCGTTTTTGTAAAGAGAAATGCAGAATGTAGGATTTTGGATAAAAATGAAACAAAGTATGATTTTGAAGAGCATTAAAAATATTACTTTATTAGTAAATTATGGTACCTAGATTCTGCATCTCACATAAATAAATGTGATGTTAGCTTGGTGTCTATGGATTTGGCGATAAATTAAAAAAATATCGCCATGTTGTCCTCAAATTTCTGAGAAATCGTAAACTGTCACCGAATTTGGCAAATTTCCGAAGCGTTCAGGTCTTTAACATCACTTAACTTTTTCACGTCACAGTGTAATCACTGTAAAATTAGCGTTCAATCCTTTGCATTGATGTTCACAATCGATCTGATGAATCTTCTCGTTCTAAATCGATGATGCTCAACAATTTTGTAAATAACTTTTTTCCTCGTTCTCAATATGTATTCGAGATAGAAATGCTAGCTCCGCAATTTTCCACCAGGTGTTGTTGTGAGCGGTCTCATCGGTTGCGCTTATCCGATATCTCTAGACACCAAGTTTTCGCCACCAGGGGGAATTTTGGCTTTAAAAAGGTGTATTACTGTGAATATTAAAGAATTAAATGTCAACTGAAAAAATATGAGTTTATTTTATTCACAAAATATGATTTTTACGTACAAATGAGGTTTAATATGACCAACATCAAAATTTTGCAGGTTCTGCATGCAATGCACAATATTTTTCACACATCGGGGGGGGGGGGGGGAGGTGGTTGACCTTGAAGCGAAACATCATTTGTATCATTTGTAATAGGTAGACTCAGCCAGAAAGCACCGAATAGTTAGAGGCATGGTCTCGTAATCCTATCTATTCCAAAATAATAACAAACAACCTATTACGAATGATGTTTTTGTTTCAAGTTCATCCGCCTTCTTTTCGTGGTCTAGCTATAAAACTATCAAAGAAATGTTGCCGCTATACACTCAGATCTAAAGTCTAACATGGGGTGGTGCGCCATCCTATATGAATGTTATCCAAGAATGAAATCCTTGGTACCATAACGAAATTTCTTCGTGACGACTTTTGGTATTATTCTTCTCTTGTTACAAATTGAAATTCCGTGTTGGTTTTATTGAACCTCATTTGCAACAACAAACATTTCATGAAAAAACTTGATGTGAGCTGCATTTTTTAGCGTTTAATTCTTTAGTATTCGCAAGTAATACACTTTTGCAGCGCCAAAATTACCCTGGTTGCGATTTTTGGTACTATTGTTTTTATTGTAGAAATCGAAATCCCATGATCTGCTATTCCCGCCCATGAAATTTGGCAATGTTTCGTCCAATACTTCACTTGCTAGAGGGCTCAGAACACCTCTCGTTATTTTATAACCTTCCTGTATATAACTGAAAAAATATGCAGGCAATCGGTAGAATCATGCATCCTGAATTTTGAGAAATTCAGGTCAATTCAGGCTCTTATCCCTTTTGGCTGCCTTTCTCTAGATTCGTTCACAGCTATCTTCTGAAGTAAATTGTAGAAAGATATGATATTGTGATCAGTACCTTCAGAAGGTTACAAAATTTCTTAGACTCTCCGACACACACAAAAAAAAAGTTCAAGTATCCTCGATTACAGTTCTTGTAATGATTTTAAAAATTGCTTCGGTAATAATTTATAATAGCCTTTCTCTTGTTTTAGATTTTTACCTGCCCAGATTGTTTTTCCAATTGGACTGCAATGTACTTTAACATTGGTACCTTTTAATATGTCATAAAGATATGTAACAAAACTGAATTTTAAAAATTATTTTTATAAACTTAGTTTTTTTCTTATTTCCAGAGACCACCTATTCCTTGGAAGAGCATCTTTTCTTCCTTGCCTACGTATGCTCTCATAATTGGCATGTTTGGACAATATTGGATTGGAACACATTTTTTAACCGTTCATTCGACATTCTTAGCCACTATCCTTAAATACAAAATGACTGAGGTAAGAATATTTACTATTTAAAATGGTACACAATAACACAAAATTAGTTGTCATGATCGTTTTTATTTAAATTTGGAGGGTTGATTTTACATGTGATGTTGTTAATTAACTATGTAATTCTTAAATTAATTTTCTGTGAAAAGAAACTAGATATAAATTGCCACAACTTTGATCGAACAAGGTGACTGTTTAAACTTGTTTTTCCAGAAAATAATTTTATCCATGTTTCTTTAAAACAATTTCAGACGAAATTTTGAAATACTTAACCAAAAGTGTTTTTATTTGGTAAACAATGTACTATGGTAAAGAGTATCTTATAGATACAATATCAAGTTTATAGGTGAGAAATTGAAAGAATTATGACACGTCCAATAATCCGGACTTATATTATTGTAATACATATTTCAGATAATAAAACGATGAAACATGAAACAAACTTATTTGTGAAATATTCTCGAAACAGTAATAAAACATAATATAAGCATTTGAAATGATTAAATAAGATTATATATTTTTAAAATAATCAGAAAAAACCTCTCTTTTGGGCCGAGAATCCGTGGTTGGGAAAATGAGCCAGTCCCATTCTCCCAACCCCTATTTCTTAATGTTGTGAATCTCAAAATGAAAAATACTTGAACAGATAATAATAAGCAGACTGTAAAGAGTCAACTACGGAAAATTGAATAATTTATTCAATTAATAAATGATAAGCAGCTATTTTAAGTTCATGTCCAGTATACCGGACGCCACGTCTGAAAGGGTTAAAATATCGAGGCTACTGAATCCGGTGGTGGAAGTTCATGTTTTCGCAACTTCACCGTTTTTGAGCTATACGCAATTGAAATATCGCATGCAATGGTGTATTTATAGCAGTTATACTGCTTCTTCACAGCCAGTTGTCTTCCTATTGCCTTTCCGTACGAACAAAATAAAGATTACTCTACAATTTTTGGAATTAATTGTAGTATAGCCCTCATAATTGAAAATCCTTGCTTTTAGACAAACATATTCCTGGAATACAGTAGGGAAATGTGAGGCAAAGTAAAATGGTTAAGATGACTGAGTTTTTTCAAAATGAACAAATCGAAAATTTGTTTTGAAAACTACAGTACAACAGTACATATAGAAAGAGCATTGTTTTTTATAATAAAACTTGCGTTGAAACAGTATTTTTTATTTTTGGCAGTAAATTTGAGTCTTCAAAAAGAAGTGGAAAATTTTCACTTCTTTTTTCCATAAGGCAAAGTGAAAAATAAATACTTTTGTAATAAAATATTTTCTACTTAATTTAAAAACATATTTTTGATCAAACGAATAAGTAAAAAAAGGTTGAATGAATAAAAATATGAATAAAAGATAATGAAACCAAAAACGAATAATGAAATGAATAAATCAATTGATATATGAAAAAAATAAATGAGCGAGTAAAAGAATGAATGAATAAGAAAATAAGTGAATGAATGAATGAATAAGAGAATCACTAAATGAAAAAATGTAAATGAATTAATTCATAAATGAAAATGAAAGTGATTTAGATTAAATGATTGAGTGAGTAAATGAAACAAACTATTTCACTTTGCCCCATCCACATCTCCCCGTATGTAGTTGAATAATTGTACAACTTATTTAAAATACAAATAAACTCAATATTCAATTTTTGCAGCATTGAATATTAGAAGATCTCAATTAATATTTCAAATGATAATAACAAGAGCTTTATCATTTTACAGTAACAAAAATTATTTTTGACTTATAACAAAATATTACAGTGTGAGTATCAATTTTTTCAAATTGCTAGTATTACAAATTGCTTTAACTTTCGGCGGATTTTTTTTCTTAACTAGAACGGACTACACATGGTACTATATAGTTAAAATAATACCAAATAGGTAGAGCTAAAAGCAGGGTAAATATTTTACCATTTCACTTCGCCTTGCTATTTCACTTTGTCCCATGTTTCCCTACTTTATTTTTTAATAGAAAGAGAAGATATTTTAAAAAAAATCTGGGGTAAAAGTGTATGCATTTTTTATAGACTACAATGTATTATTTTTACTTTTCATTTTTCTTCAGAATGGCCTTTTAACATCTGTACCTTTCGTGCTCCAAACGATATTTACTATCGTTTCAAGCGTACTGTCGACTTGGTTGAATAAAAGAAACTACTTAAACGTATCCAAGGTCAGAAAAATGTGGAATTTTCTGGGTGAGTAAAAACTAATAAATGAAATGATAACACACTTTCGGAGACAATAAATACCACAACCAACGTAATAAAGCACGTACAACCAAAAATTGCATACACGAATTGCAGAATTGGTTCCTTTTTTTTTTGCACCAATACACGTGCATGCTACATTTTAAAAAGGAGTTATATCCAGAAAGTCAATATTTATTAATCTTATAGCATTTGTTAGTATAAAACGGAAGTAAAAATCTTCAAGTTCTACGTGCAATGTACCGATAATCATCCAGTTCCCATCCAGAGACAGAAGTTGCGTCCTCATTACGGACTCATCAGTCTGGAATAGTGAATAACCGAGCTGAAGGTAGATTTCATTTTATTAAAGCTACGAGTGTCAACAATATTTTCGTTATTAGGAATTGATGAACTGCTTTTGACGAAACCAAATAAAGAGTAATCGCATGGCTTGTGGAACGAGCTGAATTGCAAGTTAGATGGTGGTCGTGTCACAAAAGGATTACGCATCCAGCATTTTGTAACTGAAAAAAAAATGATGTACAGCAAACCCTCGCTACATCGCACATCGGTATATCGCTCATTCGGATATATCGTGAATTTCCTCTAAGTTCGGGCCGATTGATGGATAAATGTTTTATCTCTCAGGAAAAGTTTGTTCTTTTAATGAGCTAAACAAAACTGGCATGTTTTACATTCATCAGAGCTTACTGCAGTTTATGTTGCAACTTTCGATTCTCACTTTAGCAGAAAACAATCGAAGCATCTGATTTTTTTTTCATCTAGAAAAATAATTGATAAGCTAAATTAAGCTTTTGTTAAAAAAGTAGTCCCAATAAACTGAAGTTGTGGTAGACGCACATATTTATTTTTACATCAAATCACTCATTGTTTTTTATGACCTCGGTTACATGGCGTTTTCAGATACATCGCGCTTTTTTGTCGTCTCCCTACAAGCGCGATATAACGAGAGGTCACTGTAATTTTCTTTACATTTATGTATCACTTTTTTTATATGAGCAACAGTTTCGAAAAGATGATGATATTGAAATCGGGTCCGTCTTTTGTGACTACCCTGTAATAAGCTAAAATACTGAGAAACTGATATACTAAATCGTATAACAACTTTAATTCGTACTAAGACATTAAGCTATACAAAAAGTTTTGTACTATCATTTCCTTCTTTACCTAATTCTTCAATTTCTTCCTGATATCTTTTGAAGGATGCCTTGGATATTCCTTGTGTCTAACTGCAATTATGGTTTCAAAGTGCGAAACAACGACTACCGTCCTGAGCTCGATTCTAGCTATTGGCTTTTCGGGTTTTGCCTACACTGGATGTATGATTGTACCAGGAGATATGTCACCTACTTTCGCAGGTATGTAGACTTAACCTAAATGTCATTCTTTGGTCAGAAGTTTTTGCTTTTATGTTTGCGATTGCTTATCAACCAGGATGATAAATTTACGTTCATATTTTAAGTGTATCTCTGTACAATATTCTGTGTATTTAAAAACCGTTCATGAAAAATAGATTTTTTTCACCGCAATTACGGCTGTTTGGTTTACTTTTTCAATCACTTATTAAATCACTTACGAATTCATTTAATGAATTAACTCATTTAGATTTCTTCGTTTAATAAGTCACTTATTTGTTTTCTCAGTCTTTTATTTTCATATTGATTCACTATTTTATTCACTCACCAGCTGCGTCGCCCGGCTTTGCACGGTATACCCCACAAATAAAAGTTATGTCAAGTGACGCGCGTTCAACAATCAGGCATGAACAGAAAAAAAAATCTGTAAAATTCCCCGACAAATTTCGGGAAAATAACAAAAAAGGAAAAAATAAATTAATCCCCCGATTACAGCAAAAGCTTCAAAACAAAAGCAATAATTTATTTGTTTACAGTTCATAAAAAAAATAGCAACAGATCTTTCTTCTTAATGATTTTATTCACGGTATTTGAAATTGAGCTGAAGGTAGACGATAAATTTCCGTTTTAAAACTGGTAAACTTTGATTTAAAAAAATTATAACTTTTCTCCTGGTTCCCTTTACACCCTTGTTTTTTTTTTTTTTTTTTTTTTTTTTTTTTTTTTTTTTTTTTGTTTGTTTGTTTGTTTTTTTTTTGTTTTTTTTTTGTGTTTTTTTTTTTGTGTTTTTTTTTTTTTTTGAAATTTGGAGGAAGTAAAAAATCTACAACAGGGGTATTTTTAAGCGGTCTTTCGAATAAGACATAAATCAAGACAGTCGGACAATTATTTCGGGTGAAAAGAGCCATTCAATGCTGTTTTCAGGTCCTAAAAATAAAATTTAAACGATTCGTTTCTTTTTTTCGTTCGAAAACCCCCTACGTTCCTTCTCGGTGCCTAAGTACTTCCCTGCCAAATTTGGTTGAGATCCGACATAAACTGTGGATTCAGATGATTGACAACCATGCACGCACACAATACATATATTCTGTTTTATTTATATAGATTTTTAAAAATTGATTAGTTAATTTATTTATTTGTTTTTCTGCCAAAAAAGAAACAATGCTTTAATGTGTGATTTATTATAAATATTGTTTTTTTTTTATGTTCTGTAATTTTTAAAACAAATATCCAATTTGTTTTAAAAGTTTATAAAAAGTTTATAAAAAGATAAGTTGTCATAAGTTATTCACTTTGCTTCACATTCTCCTACTACTGAAGATCACATGTATAATTTTAGGTTCTTTAATGGGCGTGAGTTCAACAATATCATCCACATCAGGATTCATTCTTCCAATTACAGCTGGACTTCTAACGAACGACGAGGTAAATATTAAACCTTTCTTTGATGACGAAAGCAAGTAATACTTATCATAGTCCGAAGACATCAATCAAAAGAACAGTTTTTCTATAAAAGAACAGTAAAATTATTTATATCAGTATCATCACTAAAAGATTAATGAGAAACAAGTTGCGAGACTTGCCTATTATTTTCGCGGAAAAGGCATGTTTTTATAAATTGTTAATACTTAATAACTTTTTTTCTAAAGTTGAAAATAAGTAGGGTAAAGTCACCAGAGTAACAGACAAGAGTCCAGTAACTGACACGCATAAGTTTGGATTTGATTGAACATTTTAGGCGGGTAAAACTGATGTTGATGTGGCCAATGAATACGGTGCGACCATCTAGTGCAGCGGTTCCCAACCCATGGGCCGCAAGCAGTATGTCACTGAGCCATGGACACTGGTCGAGAATCTGAACCAAGATAAATCTTGGGGTCTTAATTTCAGTTTTTTTTTTTTTTTTTTTTTTGCGAGAATTTACTTGCATTCAGGAAGAGTGGTTGTAAGAGATATTAATTATTACGAGTAGATGTACCGTCACTCAACAGCACTCCCTGGCTCATAGCAATAAGGAATTTTAAGAGTATATTTCTTAGGAACTTTCACCTATAGTTAAAGATGAAATCTAATGAATCAGAAACGCTTTTAAAGAAAATTGCAAAATAAACTAGTATTAGATTCAAGCTTGAAGTTAAAAATGCTCCTCCTTTGTTGAACTGGCATGAATAACCAGTGAATTTAGACACTTGAGGAGCTTTCCGATAACCTTACAATTTGAATGATTCTTCTTATAGCAATTTTCAAAATAAATAAATAAGTAAATAAATAACCACAGAAATGCATTGAATGAATGTTGCAAGTTATTTGAGACTATACTTATCCAGATATCAACTTCCTCGTGGAGGAAAGAAAAGGTCAAAAATTCCAAGTCGTTTTAACTTTGATAACAATGAAGTTGCAATAAAGTTGTTTTCTTTTTAAAAAAAATAATTTTGAAAATTCCTCTTGTGCAGTATATCTGTATCAGTAGGGCAGCATGAGAAGAGAAGGAGAGGACAGTTATGAGCAGAGGCTATCCCCCCCTCCCAGAAATTAAATTTTGGCTGTGTAAGTTATATATTGTAGTTAGTGGACCTCAATGGTGTTTTCTACAAAACTGGTGGGCCGCACAACTAAAAAAGTTGGAACCGCTGATCCAGTGCTCTCAGAGTGAATTTTATGAACCAGTTGGTATTTACAATGCAGTGGTGGACGGTTATGAACAGCCACCACGAAGTCAGCTGGTACTTCCTGCTCATTTGAGTTTATTGAGGATTTTGTTCTGAAAATACAGAACTTTTGTACATTTTGAAGCGAAAAAGGAAATTTTGTTTATTACTCATTCATTCTTCATCCTGTCTGTTACTCTGTATCATCAGATCGGAGTCTGATCTCCATTTAATATTTTGGTGTCTGTTACTGGGGGTCGGAGTTTTTTTCGAAATTGAGCAAATAAAAATAGACTTAACTAATTCAGAGGATCCAGAAGCAGCGAAACGTTGAATGAGAAATAGTTGCATGAGAGAAAAACAGTTTAAATTGCCTAAATACATTAAGTGGCTCAGAAAGTTGAGTTAACCTGAGAAGCATGTCTTAAGCATGTCTCTGACAGGTGCCGTTACCCTATATTTAATACAAAGTGGTGCACGTACTCACGTACACACGCTATAACTTACAATTTACTTTAATATAGTTATAAAGAATCGCAAATATAGAAAATGGCACATTAAAACGTAACAATAACCGAAAGCTTGTGTGCTCGTTGGAAATCAGTAATCGCAATTTCATTGACGAAATGGAAGGTGTTAAAAAGAACAAAGAGAAGTGTTCTACTTTACGTTCTCACTGAATTTTTTATCCGAAATTTTGTATTGCTCTGATTAAAAAATCGATCTTAAAAAAAAAAAAATAATAATTTGAATTTTGACATTTTGAATTCAAGTTATGTTTTTCGCAATCACGAGTGTGTGTATGTAGGCGTGTGTGTTTGTGTGGGGGGGGGGGTAATATGTGTGTTGTGTGTAGGGGTATGTGTATGTGTGTAGGCATGTGTGTTTGTGTCTGTGTGCTG
Organism: Uloborus diversus; assembly: GCF_026930045.1. Classification (NCBI taxonomy): domain Eukaryota; kingdom Metazoa; phylum Arthropoda; class Arachnida; order Araneae; family Uloboridae; genus Uloborus; species Uloborus diversus. Next base: position 53,222,511 of record NC_072734.1, on the reverse strand, counting down.
GCATAAGTGTGTGAGTAGTTGTGTGTTTGAATGTGTTTATGTGGGGGGGGATGTATGTGTTTGTGTGTGTGTGTGTATGTGTAGGTGTCTGTATGTATTTGTGTGTGTATGTGTTTGACTGTGTGTATGTGTGTGTGCGTATGTGTGTTTGTGTGTATGTGTGCGCGTGTGTGTGTAGTTGAGTATGTATGCGCGTGTGTGTAGGACATGGATGCAATCTGGAGACGGCTTTCGCTATAGGAGCAGCATCGTGAGGAGCCCGTCGACGGTGATGGTGCGGAGGGCGGCGGTGGGAAAAATCAAAGGAACGTCAAAAACAGTCAAATGAGAACAATAAGCAATTGTGATTGCTCAAAAAAAAAAAAACATATTCTTACAAATTCACACAAAACAATAAATAAATTTACCTGATATAAAGTTATCCTCTTCAAAAAAAAAAAAAAAATAATTTTGACATCTTGAATTCAAATTACGTTTTTCGCAATCACGAGTTTGTGTATATAGGCGAGTGTGTTTGTGTGTAGGGATATGTGTATGTGTGTGTAGGCATGTGTGTTTGTATGCTGGCATAAGTGTGTGAGTAGTTGTGTGTATGAATGTGTGTGTAGGGGGGTATGGTGTACTTGTGTAGGCATATGTGTTTGTGTCTGTGTGCTGACATGAATGTGTGTGTGTGTTTTTTTGTGTGTGTATGTATGTTTTTTGTGTGTGTATGTGTAGGTGTCTATGTATGCGTGTTGTATGTGTTTGTGTGTGTAGGTGTATGTGTGTGTATGTGTGCGTGCGTGTGTGTGTGTGTAGTTGTGTATGTGTGCGCGTGTGTGTAGGACATGGATGCAACCTGGAGACGGCTTTCGCTACAGGAGCAGCAGCGTGAGGAGCCCGCCTCACAGTGGGGCGAAAGCGAGAAAAACCGCTTAAAAGGGTTTTTTTTTTCAATAGTCAACCAATTGAGGATTGATATATTTGCACAGTCCTACATCTTGGGCAATCATAACTGAAATTTTAGAGCCATTCGTCCACTACAAAGCTGTAGATAGCCTTTAGATGGTGAAGAACTATGAATGAAGGGGATTTAAACAAATTGCTTTTAAACAATCTATACATTTTTTTCTTATTAATGGCGGGTATATTTAATTTTTCTCGGGTCCGACGATAGTAAAACAGCAACAAAAAAGAATAAACGAATATTCAAACCAATAATTGGTTTTGATCAGCACCGAAAACTGGGGAATTCAAAGTTATTTTTTTCAAAACGCCCTACAAAAAAATGTCCTCTTATGTCCTCTTAGAAATTAATATTAATCGGTCATCAATGGTCTGTAGAAAGACCCTGAAAAGGAATTAGCTGCGTAAACCTGCGAACTTTGGACCCAGAGCCCAAACAAATCGAGAAAAATCCATTATAACATGCTTGCGTAAACAAACAAGCGAGAGAGGTTTAAAAACACTTCTAAGCGCTTTTTGGCGTTTTCGCCCCACTGTGCGCCTGTCCACGGTGATGGTGCGGTGGTTGGCGGTGAGAAAATAAAATGATAGGACATCAAAACAGTCAAATGAAAGCAATAAGCAATCGTGATTGCCCCAAAAAAAAAAAAAAAAAAAAAAAAAAAAAATTTAATACTGTTCTGTATTGATTAGTTAAAATACGTGAGTACGTTTGAAGTATTATCACATAAAATATCATCTGGTAAACTGATATAAGTATTTTGATGCTTCTAATAATATTTCTGTTTCAAATAAAAATGCACTGACTATTCAAAACACCCTGAACTGGAGCGTGGTTGAAAAGGTTCAAATCTCGTGTAATACATTAACTTTGTTTTATTGAAAACTAGAAAAAATTGTGAATGAAGTAATGTTTTTTTATTGTTATTTTAAGAATCCTTTTTTTTTTCAGCAATCAGTAGGACAATGGAACAAGTTTTTCATAATATCAATCTCAGTAGCTATGATTTCTGGGATATGCTTTGCTGTTTTTGGATCAGCAGAACTGCAACCCTGGAATCCTACTAACGTGGAATGCCCTGAAAAAAATGCAGAACAAATGCAACAGGAGACACCGTCCACTGACGTGAAAGAAACGGAAAGTTCAGTCCACATATGAAACTTTTTATTTGACATCAAATGAAGGGCTCGAGGCAGAAATGTTGAAATAAATGCGGAACAAATGCAACAGAAGACAATGTCCACTGACGTGAAAGAAACGGAACGTTCAGTTTTCACATATGAAGCTTTTTATTTGACATCAAATGCTCGGGGCAGAAATGTGACAAGCCACAAGAAGTGGCTTTTCGATCAAACTTTTTGTCCCTCATAATAAAAATTGAAATAAACATGACGATAAATTATGTCATTTGGAGAAAAGCAAGTCTGGTTTTAGTATTGCAGAAGATCCTTTCAGGCCCTGAGCCTTTCAAATATATATTGCTTTTATGCTGTTGAGATATAATCAAGCATTTATCTTTAAAATATATTCAAAGATAAATTGTGTTGAATTTATTTTAAGAATCTCTTTTAAAAGTTAACAATTTGTGGTTATTTAGTTTTCTCTTTTGTGCTGCTTTTCATTTGTAAGAGTACAAAAAGAAATAAATAGTTATACAATTTTGAAGAAAGTGACTAAAAACAGAAATGAACAAACAAAAACACTATTTAATTTTCAAAACAATTTTTTTTACAATGGTCTTAAAATTTGGTATGTTTCCTTTTTATTGAGACAAATGTCTTGCGTCTGCTCCGTTGCGGCTATATTTAGCAGTGGCTCAAAATATGTTTTTGGCAATTATGGAACATTTTAACACATTACTTTGACGAAGCCCCTTAATGTGTTTTATTGCATCAGTGGATCATTTACATTTACGGACTTAGCTATTTCTGATAATTTCTTATCAAAATTTCAAAAATAAGAACTGAAATGCTGCTAAAAATATCATGCAAGTGAATAACGAATAAACGAATTCGTGCTTGAAATTTAAATGAATCAATTAAACAACGTTTTCAAAAATTACAAATTACTGCATACACGTGTTTCGTTGTTATAAGGAACACCTTTTTCAATGCAAAAAATTGTGAGCTTTTGGATGAAAAAGGTTTACAGTAGACCCTCGTTTTACGCGGGTTTATTTTACGCAATTTCTATTATACGCGGTTAAAGATTTGACTCCTTTATTTTATTTAATGCGGATGAGTTTCGGTTTTACGCGGATGTGGCAGTGCAAACAAATAAAATGTTTCCCTCTTTCAAAATCCAAACTCCTAAAGATTTCAGATTACGCGTAATTAACTGCATTTTGGCGTGCAAATAATCGAGCTTGGGCCACTGGAGACATATTATGCGATTGGTTCCAGAGCTTTTTCCAGAGGTAAATTTAATAAACTCGCACAGTTCAGAATTCACTCGAAGAAGAGCTTTTAGGAGAGACAAAGGAGAGCAAAACCAACGAGGATACCGACGTCGGTGACACACAACCAAAAACGTTTACAGTTGGCTCTCTGTTTAACGACGGCTTTTCACGGTCCCAGATGGTTCACTGTAGTGTTAAAAGCATTCTATTTAAGGACGTTTTGTACTTAAGGACGATTTTTTGTGGTCCCTTAAAAGTCGTTAAACAGAGAGTCAACTGTATATTGAAAATTTGGAGCCATTCCTAGACAATAGAAATGATATTTCTGATTTGTCAGTGAGGGAAGATTCTATCATGGAAATGACGCAAGTGAACGTGGATGCGTTAATTCTCTGCAAAGAATTACAGAGAAAAATTCCTATTGACTGCCAAAAGACTATCATAACCAGCTCCTCTTTATAAACAGAACACGAAATTAATTTGTTTTCTTTATGCATGTTGCGCATAAAAGTCGATATAAGTACATATTATACTTGTTATATAATTAGTTATCACTAGAATGAAGTATTTTGTTATCTACGGAACCAAACCCCCATTTAAACACTAGTATTAGGTCTCAATTTATTTGGTTTCAATTTACGCGGCATTTCCGTTAAACGTAACCCCCGCGTAAAACGAGGGTCTACTGTATTTAGGAAATGAAAAATAGAGACAAACAAGCACCTAAGGGAGATAACAGACTTAAGAGGTGTTACTGTTACCTCTTAGCTTCATGTATGGTAATAGGTGTGTAAAAAAAGTATAAGTAAAAGTTAAGATACTCATATTTTAAAAAATGTTACATTTCTTACATCAATCACAATAGTAAATACAAGGACTAGATCACAACCACTATTTAACGCTTAAAGATAGCCTAAACCTAATGATTATTCTATCGATGTTGTTCAGTTGATTTGTTAGTTTTTGGTCACAAAGAATCCATAGTTTATCTAATTTAACTTGGGGGTTAAAGTAAATAATTCTAGTTATAAAATAATATGAAAAAAAAACTGTATTAACAGGGGTGCCCTCCCTAACAGCAAGGGCGCATCCCCCTACATATTACATAGACCCCCCCCAAAAAGCAAGACCCCCTCAAAACCCTCCTAAAAATTTGAATGGCGCATTCTGAACCATGACCCCCCCCCCCCCCAATCTCCTAGGTGAGCACCCCTGCTATTAACAAGAGCAGCAACATTCTTCTACATCTATAGCACATTGCATTTTAATCAACTGTTTTCGGATAAGTTTGTAAAAGCATGCACGCGTTAGACGGATGAATGTCCAATATGTTTTGAAAATGAAAACCGTACCAGTCTAGGAATGAATCTGGTACTGTCTCACCACGAAGAACGTGGAATACGGCAAGCGGCTAAGTAAAGACGATTCTATCTGAATGAACAGCACGGGAGAGTAAATGAGAGTAAGAATAAGTTTAAAAATCTTGATTATTAGTTCTGTAACATAAATAATAAACAAATTTGGATCAGCTGCTCAAGAGTTTTAGATTTATTATTGTAATAGGGATTTCAAATGAGACTGCAGTACTCGAGTTTGGAGCGCACAAGACAAAAATAAAGTGTTTTTAGTGCTTGCTCATTAGAAAAATCTTTAGTCTTGTGTTTAAAAAAAAAAAAAAACAGAACCTGATATGCCGTTGAAACAATGTTGTTAATGTGTTGCGTAAAATCAAGGTTAGTATTGAAAGTGATTCCCAAATCCATAGCGAAGTCAGAACGCGATAAACACTGTTGGTCAATTTTTATAAAGATGCAAGAATGGCTCAGATCTGCGACTGTAACTCAAAACACTGCATTTACTAATATGTAAATAAAGTCTATTTCCCATGCACCACCGGTGCAGCTTATCCAAATCAATCTGTAAAAGGGTAGCGTCAGAGATACTGCTTAGAATTAGTGATGTTCCAGATATCCGTATCCGCGGATATCCGAAGGAAAATAAAGATCTGTATCCGTATCCGTATCCGTTACTTTTTTGACGGATCTTAAACGGATTATTTCTATTCTAAAATTTTTTTAAATATTTAAAAAAAATGCTCTTAAATTCCGTTTAAATTAGGTTTTATTCCCTATTTAAATTATAAGGTATCATTTCAGAAGCTAATTTGTACCCCCCCCCCCCCCCCCCCCCCCGTTGCAAAAAGTAAGGAGAAATAAGTTTTAAAAGTGTGTATCAGTGTGTCTTTTTGTAGCATCGTAGCTCCTAAACTGATGATCCGATTTTGATAGTTCATTTTTCGTTCAAAAGGTGACTTTTTCGAAAGTGTTCTTAGCTTGGCCTCGTTTTTGTAGAACTTTAATTACCGGAGATATTAATTAAAAACCGATTTAATGTTTTTCACAATTAAAAATTTACCCGTACGTTAAAAATGTTGGCCCTAACTGAAAGAACGAAGTTTTCCGCGTTTGATATTTATTTTAAACTTTCAACTTATATACAGTAGGAGCTATAATCTTGTTAAGTAAACTTTAAATGCAATTCTAAGTCTTTATACGCGTGATTAGTAGCGATTCCATAGTCGGAAGATAAGGAGAAAAAGCTCAATGATTTAAAACTTTTACCTGCTGTCAGTTCATATTTGATAACAAATGTGTGTTTTGACCCGCGGAATTCATCTTAATATGAGGTCGACTCTCTGGGATATGTTTTATTTTTCAAAGTTTTAATTTAATATTAGTTTTTGTTATTAATTTGGGGTTTCTGTTATTTTTCATTTTTGTTTTCCTCGGCATCCTTAAAAAAAGTGAGACTAAATTCTCTATTTACTGTTTGTAAAGCTGTTCCCGGCTCTGTATTTCGTCGGTCCAAGAAGTTCGGTGGAATGGTTCAGCGCTGCATTTATGCTGAAATAAAATGGGAAGAATTATTCCTAGCCTGTCCAGTAGCAGCTTTACACTCTTGCTCCTGTATCCTACATCTGCCGAGTAAACTAGAAATAATTTTTCACATTCCATCAAAGCATTAATGCAGCGCTGACCCATTCCTTCCAACTCTCCCTCAATTTTAACGGAGATTTCTTTAAAGAGTAAATCATAGTCTTGATTATATTTTTGTCGCAGTTGACATTTTTTGAAGAAACTGCCATACCTTCCGTAATAAATAACTTCCGTAACAAATATTACACTTGGATAGTTTAATTGGGTTTTAAAAAAAATGAGATCCGTATCCGTATCCGCGGATCTTGACACTAATGATCCGGATCCGTATCCGCGGATCTACTTTTTTAACGATCCGGCACATCACTACTTAGAATACGAATGTTTCTAAATAGCTTTAAATCATCAGCGAACAAAAGATAGTCACAATATTGAAAAATATTACAAATATCATTTATGAATAAAATAAAAAGCAAGAGTCCTAAATTAGAGCCTTGCGGCACACCAGAAGTATTAGTAAAATCATCAGAAATGGCACCATTGAAATAAACATATAACATTCGACCACTTAATATGAAAAAAAAACAATCTGTAAGACTGATGTGAAAGCCAATGTAATTCAATTTCGTCAAAAGAATACCGAAGTCAACCGCATCAAACGCTTTTGCAAAATCAGTGTAAATAATATCAAATTGACCACTGCTTTCAAATGCAGAAATGATTTTATTAGTTAAACAAAACAAATTAGCACTCGTAGAACGCTTGGGGAAAAAACCATGTTGAGCATGTGATGCTAAATTTTTTACTTGATGAAAGAGCTTTTTATGAATAATAGATTCAAAAATGTTCAAAAAAGAGCTCAAAATTGCAATTGGGCGATAATTTCTGCATTCATTTTTATTCCCAGTTTTAAAAAAGGAATAATTTTCGTATGCTTCCAAGCATCAGGGAATGTGTTCCTTTTCACAGAAAGGTTAAATAAATGAAGAGGATAGATTAGCCCATCAGCACAACCTTTAACGATAAAAAAAAGGCACATTATCAACCTCCAACTGTTGAAGAGGACCTTAAAGCGTTAATGGCAATGGTCTCATATCATCATAACCAATATCAACTTTAATTAGATCACAAACGTTGTTTTCAAACAGATTAAAATTTCTTTCATAACAAGTATTAGGCTGATACATAGAACTGAAGTAGTTTGAGCATGCCCCAGCAGTATCACTATCATTATCATAGCACACATTGTTGTAAAACATTTTTTTTAAGGCAGGGAATATTTGTTATTCAAGTAGGACCAACATTTCTTTGGATCAGAAATAAGATTATTTTCAGTAATACGTAAATATTTACTGTAATCATCTTTATTGCTTTTTTTAAGAGTAGATCTTTGAGTTCGAAATTCATTAAGCACATTGGGATCATCAGTTCTTAAAGTCTATTTGCGTACTTTATACTTATGCCTTATCAATCTTTTGGTTTCAGTTGAGTGCCAAAAAGGAAATTTCCTGATATTAATTTTAATGGGAATAGTTTGATTGCGAAATTGAAATCATCAAAAGCATTTAGAAAGTTCCAGTCAATCTCGGAAAAAAATACAAAACATTTTTAAAAAATCAGCTCTCTTGAAATCATAGTTAGCACTTTTAAGGGGCGTTTTCTATGACGAGCAAGCATAAAATTAACACCAATTACAAGAGCAGGATGATGCAGATCTTCCGAAACCAGAGGATCAACACTATGCACAACCAAAATATCACAAAACTGAACATTAGATAAAATTAAGTCAAGGTATTTACGATTATAATTGAGAACATTATTGAATTGTTTAAGATCATGCAGATTCATAAAGTTAAATAAATTTCTGACAGAAGAATTCATAAAATGAACATTTTCAAGATCGATATTGTGCAGGTTACAATCACCGCAGATAAAAATATTACCAAAAGAACTAAAACGTTCAAAGCAGTCAAAAAACTCAAGATATTTTTCATTATTAAAACCAGGTGGACAATAAACAACGCACAAAAGCAATTTACGGCAAAATCTCAAATTTATAGATATCCACAAAGATTCAAAGTTTAAGTTCAGCAAGTCAATATTAGCAGCAGAAAACAGTTCTTGATAGCAAGAATTACACCACCACCAGGCGTACAGTCATTAGCCACAAAATCACGATCTTTTCTGAAAACAGTATATCTATTGTCAAATAAGTCAGCAGAATCAATATCTTCACAAAGCTAAGTTTCAGTAAGACAAATTATATCAAAACCTTTGGAAGAAACAGAGCTGAACATAGAAATTTTAGTTCTCAAGCCACGGATGTTTTGGTAATAAATATTGAGTCATTTATCATCAGTTTCGGAATTAAGAGTCCCATTCTCACAATCAGTATCAGCGTCCAGTATAACACGTTCCATTCTCAAACGTCCGAAAAATTCTGTCACAAGGCAACCTTTAGGCCATACTTTTGGATTCATTAAACGTTCAAAATTCTTTTCGCAAACCTCAATGTAAAAAGATGAATAAGAGTCATATGTGGTAATTAGTTTCTTGCATTGGATATGATCCAATTTCAGTGGAGCCAAAACGTCAAGAACTACCTTTGGTGATGATTCCGGACTTAACCTGAACAAAAATACAGCCTTCCTTTCAGGTATATTTAGGGATAATTTTCAAGCCCGTGCACTTGTTAGCTCCATTTATTATGCTTTTGGACTTTGATTTCTTGTTAATCAAGGGGACATCAGGTCGTTCATAAGCTGCAGCAAGATCGGTTGATTTAGATGAAACAACCGAGGCACAATCTCCAGATGAAGCCACAGCACTGGCAAAAAAAGGTTACTTTAAATCGAAAAACTCATGCAAGCTTTCTTTACATGCTTCACGATAAGCATGTGCCTTAACACGTTCGAAGTTCATTGAAATCAAAAACTTCAGTTCATTTACTGCATTTCTGACCTCAACAGCTTCTGGTGGCTGTTGACTCATATTATTCTTGGAATTGATTGCACTTTCAATCTTCGAATAACAACTCAGAAGTGACTCATAAAAAGCTTCATCATTGAAATCGGCGATCTTGAATCTAGTCTTTGATTTATGTTAAAACACGAAAAAATTTTAAATCCTGAACTGGGTTAAAAGAAATGTAGATGTACACAAGTAAAAGCCACAATACACTAAAACTAGACCAAAAAAACCCATATAAAATAGTAAAATAAGACAGCAAAAAAAAAAAAAAAAACGCGCAAGAACACCAAGTACGCTCTGTTGCCAACCGAGGGTGCCAAGATAAGTTTTAATACAAATATGCAGAATCAGATAAGAGTGAATCATATCTTTTTTCGATATCTATTAATATTGAAACAATATGTATTGTTACAATTTAATTAAAATAAAGTTTAAATGTAGGTCCATATCATCATGTGTGTTTATGATCTTTGCTATTCTTATAATTGTGTTTACAAAAATATTTACTTTGCGAGTTAGGTCATAAAATTATGTGCCAACTTATCTTCTTTTACAGAAAGTAAACTTCTTTTCAAACAATAGCCAAAAACTAAATAAAAGAAACGTTTTCGAAATTTTCATCAGTATTTAATGCATTTTTGTAACCAGTTTCACATTCTTTCATCATTTACGCTTTTACAGTCGGGGCTTGAAGAATTGGGTTTGAAGTTTCTTACCTGAGCGTTATTTTTTTCTCAACTCATTTTTATGCAACTGGTTATGGTAAGTGGTTCAATTTCAGGCTTTTGTTTTGAAATATTATTTTCTTACAACTAAACAGAAGAAAGTTACTTATTAATTTATTTATTTCTTGAAGGTTAAAATTAAAAAAAATGGAACCGACTTCAAAACTACTTATGGAAATTGCTCTTCAAAAATTAAGTATATATATATATATATATATATATATATATATATATATATATATATATATATATATATGCTGAAACACCATCAATACTACATTTAGGCGATAATTTTGGACGTCACGTCGGTGCAAACACGGTGGGTAAAATGATGTGCAACTGTATTTAGTTTACACTTTTCAGAAAAACCATTCAAAATTAAGAACGAAATACTGTGAAACAAATACATTGTTATCAATGTAGTGTATGCAAATGCTATTGAAGAGCCTTGGTATGTTAAAACTTATATTTGTAGTTAAATTATGGTTGCTATACTTTTATCTATTGTTTTTGTGCTAACTTCAAAATTCATATTTAAAAGTAGAATGTTTAAAGGTGGAATTGCTTAAGTTTCCACCATTATTTTCAGTTGCAAGCGCTTTATGGTGTTTTTTAAAAAAAGGTCATCGGAAAACGAAGACAACATTTTCATAAAACAATTTTTAACTAAAATGGCAATTTTCTGGTGCCTTTAAATTTTTCTTCACGAAATGTGACTTTGAATCAAATGCAAACTCATTACGTTTTAAGGAGATTTTATACATAGAATAAAACCCTTTAAGAAAGGAATATAAATTTCAAAATAAAATTGCAGTATATAACTCAGTATCTTGAAAGTGATACTTGCTTTTCTTAGAATGCATTTTAAAAACTAAAGATGAATAATTGCCTGCTTAAATTATTTAAAAAATATATTTAAAAAATCATACAGCGCAATATGATTTTTCAATGCCTCGAAAAACAATAATAATAATAATAAATCTTATTGCATTATTAAAAATGTAATGATATCGCAGCAGTCAATGAAATCATTGAATCATTATGATGTAGAAAAGTCTGGCTGAATTTTGTAATCGATGAAAAAAGTTTCAAATGCTGAAACAGTTTAAATTCTTTAATATGCAATGGGTTGAAACAATGCTGTACTCATAGTAACACTGTTTTGCAAACTTGTTGCTAAATATATTTGTTCATTCATCGAAGTGAGTTGAAGTTGAAATAGACGCGCAATGTAGGGAATGTTTTGATGCTTGAGATTTTGACACAATCAATTTGAGATTTTGGACGAAATTTTTAAACAATTATCGCTTCATTTTGGTAACATTGGCAAAAATTACACTGCTCAGCCTAACAAAAAGAGAGCATTTAAAATACTTCTGACACCAGTCTTGCTGATTCGTATGAAAACCGATGCTCTGAATTCAAATAAAATCACCGTTTTCCCTCATCACATCTAACTTTTTGGAAATGGCACACCCCATTTTTTTTCAGTTTTTGACCGTTTTATAGTAATTATTTTTATTTGGAAGGAAAGGGAGTCATTAAAATTGAACTAATTGAACTTAGAATTTCAAGAAGTGCAATAGACTAGTGGTCGCAGTGCTTGCGCTCTTTTCAAGCGCCCCTTTTTCACTTTTTCCCTTCAAGAGTTTCAACGATAACAGTAAGTGTTTAAAACGAAGTGATTTTTTTATTTTAATTAGTTTTTTTAAATTTTAGTGTGAAGAACAGATGGTTACATCGGTAAGGAATTAGAAGTTTATTACAGTTAGAAAATACACCTGAAATTCCCAAAGTCACCTCTAATATCTCTTGCATTTCCAAACGAGTATAAATTGCTATGCACTGCAATGTCGTGCCCTATAACTAAACATACTTTGTCACATAAATGATAATATGTATGGCCCCAAACCATTTTCTTTTGGCTTCGAGGTACATATGACGCCTATTTCCTTGATGTTTATCCTTCTGAAGCATAAACGAAAACATTAGAATTTCACAATGTATCATTACCTCCATTTTTTATTCCATCAACGTGTTGGTTCTTCCCTCAAGTCATTGAATAAATTCATTTTCTTCCATCACAAACATTTGCAAGGACAACTATGTCATGTTCAACACGAAAATATATTGTTGTGATTTATGAAACTACATTGTGGTCTAAGAGCTTCTAATTTCCAGAAATCAAGGGTTGTAAAAATTGAAAATGTTTTCTTCAAGTGTTGTTTCTTTCTGTAAGCTGAAATACTTTTTCGCGGAGACTAGTACATAATATCTAACGAAAAATGTAAATGTGGCAAAGAAAAGACGAAAACCAGCAAAACATTTGAAATCACTTCCAAAGGTATGTTATATTGTTTCTTTTTACGTAGTAATAGTGCTTGTTTTTTAAATTATACTTCTTTTGGCTCAATGTGCGGTCCTTCAATTAGCAACCAAAGTAATGCAGTGAAAGTGCCGGTTGTTACGACGTCAAAGTTGGAGCTGTTAGAAAAATTGGAGCTGGAGCTTTTCAATCGTCTTGTGAATGAGTGTTGCCCAATCTACTCCCCATGGATCATACCCGGTTTGTGAAGTTGGTTCAGGTGACCCGTTATGTTCAATATTACAAATCGTTTTATAGTCGCCGGACTTTTAGATCCTACTGTGTATATTTGGAATAATTTTCAGATTAAGCAAACTGAATGAGAAAGATAGCTGATGACAAAAGAAACAAAGTTGACGAACAGGAAAGCAGACTACTTTAGTTCTGTATGAACTTCTTGAGATCTTTCTACGACTAGTTACATTGTATCCTTTAAGAAGAGACAATGACTCGATAACAAGAAATGATGAGAGAATCAAAAAACGCTATATTAGATCTTTCAAGTTATAACACTTCAAAATACAACGGATCAAAACTGATTCTTAAATTCAGTCCCAGCGATTCATACCTCATTTTATGACTCCGTTAGATGGGGTAAGTTTCGGAACACTTTTTAAAGCTTTACTCTGTTCCTATCTTTATTTTTAAAGTAAAAAAAATTAAAAATTCATTAATATGTCAGTTGAGTATTCCTCTAACAATTATACGTCTAGTTGATATCGTGCTTTATATAAAAAAAGAATAATAACCTGTCTCAATCTTACCCCATTGATCGGTGTATAATTAAACACGTTTTACTCGAAACTTGAAAATACCCACTTATATCCCTTTGCTTCTCAATGTCTCATGTGTGCATGAACTGCGCTCATGAGTGACTAAAAAAATAAAGCAATGGCTTATCAGTACCCCGAATGTGTTGATCTATTTTCTCCTTTCCATTGAAGTATATATGGAACTATTGAAAATGTTTTTGAGATTATCAAATGCGGTTTACTATTATTTTATATTGACAACAAAGAAATTTTCAATTTTTTGTCGTGTGATTGTACTTTTTAGGATTTTTTTAAAGTAGGACTTATTAGGGCTCTATGTTAATAATAAGGCTGATATAGTTTAAACTTAACATTCCACCATTGAATACTTATTTTTTCTTTTTCATTATGAGTCGATTCATGAATGTACAGAAATTGGTTCCAATTTAATCATAAATAATCCAGATATTGACTTCTAAACCTTTGGTTGGTCTTATATGGCACACTTACTTAAATATAAATAAATGAGTGCTTTTTCCATACAGCACTATACAAAGGCGTCTAATTTTAAGTAGATTCAGTTGAAAACTATTTTTTTTCAAAGAAAGTGTTTAAATTTGAATTTATGTAATATTAACGAAGCGAAAGACTGAGAATGAAAATAAAACCTTTACCTTTCAATAAAAACATTTGCGTAAAATATCATTTAGAATATGAAAAAAAATCCTAGTAAAAAGTGATTTAAATTTACTGAATCAACCAATAGACTCATAATCTTTCTTGATGTAAAGCCTGCAAAAAATGTAGTAATTTTTTGAATGAAGTCCCCCCCCCCCGCCCCTTATCTCTTAAAAAAACATATGTATTAAGTACATCATTTCCAAATGTAATTTTCTTGATTTTTAGACTAAAAATTATTGTTTATTTTATTTCTTTAATTAGGTGGATAAAAAAGTTTGATTTTTTTTAGGCACAAAATTTTTAAAATTAAAATAATGATCTTTTGCTCAAAAAGCACATTCGTTCAAATTGGATTATCTTTTCTACAAGGAAAAGAAAACACAAAGACATCAATACAAAACCATTCTCCAACGCATAATATTTTTTTTAAAATGCTTAGGGTCTGGTGGGGGAAAGTGGTCAATGGGGTAAAGTGGTCATTCGTCAAATAAATGGCTATAGCTTGGAAATAAATGTTCGAATGAATGTGAAAATTTTATTATCGAGTAGGGCAGTTAGAAGCTACATTTTGAATACAAAATTTTACAACTGGCAAAATTTTATTTGGTGAAAAAAAATATTGTGTGTGAATATGTAAAGTTTTAAAATCTAAATACCTCTTTTAACTTCCTTGGGAAATTTTGTTTCTTAGAATTATGAACAGATTGACTGCATAGGAAGCTTCCTACATGTCTCAAGAACCCTTAGTCATTAGCAGTTAGCTGAATCTATTTTAGATAATTTTTTAGAACAATTTAAGTAAGATGGGGTAAAGTGGTCATAATATTAGGCTTAAGCAAATATTGTTCTTCTAATGTCACTTAATCCTTAAGTATAAGGAAGACATAAATTAAATTTTAATTTCACTTAATACGTATTGTTTTTACAGTAAACGAGGTTAAATATACGAGTATATGCGTATGCATAGGCATATACTCGTGTAGGCACGTATATAGACGTATTCACATAAATGCACCAATAAATACGTATATGGGTATCCGCAAATATTTTAAATCTCTACAGGTATACATTCGACTATACACGTATATACTTGCTTATACTCATATATATATATATATATATATATATATATATATATATATATATATATATTAGTTCAGTCAACAATTTTGGAACATGTTCTGCTGGAAGTGATTCCCTCCTTTACTGTACAAGAAAGGGTTGCTGCTAAAAAAAATACTGATTCTGAAATAAAAAAGAAAGTTTTGCTCAAATATAACTCTTTATAATATGACTGTGTGTGTGTGTGTGAAAGTCGGATGGTGATAGACTCTTTGAAATTTACATGAAGCTGTGACATTAAGAAATATTTCTGTAATGATGATGTAGCACATTTGAATAAAAGTGCTACATCATCGATACATGAAGAAATAGGAGTACCTGTTTATCAAATTTCATGCAAGAAAAATTTTTACAGCTGCGGTTTTCCTTTGTGAAGATATAACAAATAGCGCTTTAAATGACTAACAGATTTTGTCTAGGTGTCATTATTTTAAAGAGGGGCAATGCAGCTACTAATTTAAACCTGGGACTTCAATACTTTAAATTTGTTCTATCCTTGTTCTATTCCTTCACCTAATTTCTGTTTTTAATTTTATTCTGAACTAACATTGGTAATTATACTAGAATTTTTTTAATTAATTAATTTTTTATCATCTGCTCTTTTCAGCTTCTACTTTGTTTTATTTTTTGTAATTTTCATGTTTTTCTTTATTTCTTAATTTATATAGCCTCCTTTTTTGCCTTTCTGCAGCAATGCAGTTTGTTTGAGGTTTATTAATGAAAAGAGAAATGTGACTGATGTTATTGTGACTGATCTTACATATTTTAAATAAGTTTTAAATAATTCAATTATTTCTAAATATTTAAGGGATTAATATTACAGATATCATCCTAAATGAAGTGAATATGACTTTTTATAAACTTGGGTTTGTTTTTGTTTAAGCAATGCGAACTTTTATACAATTTTGTGACTGATATTACATTAGTATGAGACAATTATAACAGTTTAAAGTTTCTTTGTTGGTCTAATCTCTTCCTAGATATACCACATTTCAATAAAAACAATAAGACTGTAGACATAGCAATTAATTTCCTAAGTGAAAAAAAAAAGATTAGCTTTTAGAATCGCTAATGAAACGACACATGGGCACTGAGTAGTGTTGTCAAAATTTGCCTATAAAACTTACAAAAAATGCGTTTATAACTTTCTTCGCATGATTTAATAAAATTAGTCTTATTTACCTCACATGAAAGAAAAGAATTATTCAGACAATGAAGTTTTTTTTTTACTATGATGCCCTAGTTTTATGGACATCCCCATATTGTTTTTCTATAGTTGGGGAAAACCTAAAATGGCAGCGCCGCAATACTGTGGTTAGGATCTGAGTAGCTTTCGTAATGCTGCCAGGTTAGATTTTCCACATGTTTTGATATACAGCAAGAAACTGGTTCCATAGGCAACGAGCCCTACTAGTATAGACGAGCAAATGTTCGAAAAGCACATGTGCGAAGCTAGGCACATGCATGCAAACAACTTTTGCTCTAACCTGATGGGATACAAATAGCATTGCATCCCCGTAGGCTTTTGCCCGTCTATTTTAAGTTTCGCGCGCTTAATGGCGATCAATGTCTTACGCTACTGTGTTTTGCATCTAGTTATATGGTAACGGCACCAGAGAGAGAGAGTAATAGACAAGGGTCCAATAACAGACAGTTGTAAGTTTGGAATTAAATAATAAGAATTTTGCGCTGTTAAAACTGATGATGCTGCAACCCGAGAATACGGTGCACCCATCTAGTGTTATAAGAGTAAATTTTATGAGCCAGTTGGTATTTACAAGGCAGTGGTGGAAGGTTATGAACAGCTACCACGAGGTCTGCCGGTGGTTCATGTTTATTTGAATTAAATAAGATTTTAGATCTAAAAATAAAGAACTTTTTTGAAGATAAAAGGGGAATTCTGTCCATTACGCACCCTTTTCTCGTCCTATATCTGTTTCTGGGTGTGGTCAGAATTTTCGGAGTAAGTGGGGTCGGACCTTTTTTCGAAATTGAGCAAATAAAAATGAAATTAACTAATTCAGAAGATCCAGACGCAGCTAAACGTTAGATGAGATGTAGTTGCACGAGAGCAAAATAGTTTTAAAAGTCTAAACACATTAAAAGGCTCAGAAAATTGAGTTTATCTGAGAGCGATGTCTCAGGCATGTCTGTTACTGGTGCCGTTACCCTACTACATCTATGACTCAGCTTAAGTTTAGCCATTTTGGATAGGATTTTTCATTATTGCACTGCTAGGGTTACCATAGCAAAGCTTCAGATTTCACCAAATTTTCCGAAAATAATATTTTATTTAATAAACAACTCACGTGCCACTAATAATTGCTCACAGTGAACAATCACGAAACCCGATAACTCGCCAGAAAAGACAACCACTCTAACACGCGCTCCGATCCAAAATGGCTAATCTTAAGCTGATGCGTCGGCTCGTATATATAGGGGCCTTAGCTGAAATTTTTTCTTTTGCCTTCTTCACGTGTAGCTAATAGTTGTATAATGCCGAGAAGATACATTGTTGTCAGCTTTGGCTTCCTCTGCTACGTCATCCTCAACTGTCAACGACTGAATCTCACCATGGCTTTGGTAACGATGACGGAAGATCGAAACCGAAGCAGTTTAAGAAACAGGAGTATTTCAGAGTGTCCATTCGCTAACGATTCTAAGAAACAACCAATGAAAGTAAGATAGCAAAAATACTATTTTTCGGTATACGCATTAAATTGCAATAATATTTTGCGGTATTTTCCCAATTATTAGAGTGTGGAGCAAAGTGAAATGGTTAAAATCACTTACTTTTTTCAATCCGAACAAATTGTAATTTTGTTCTAAAATTTACGGTTCATAAAGAAGGAACAATATATTTTGTAATAAAACTTTCAAACTTTTTTTTTAATTTTTTGGCAGTAATTTTTGTACTTCCAAAAAAAGATCGAAAACTTTCACTCTTTTTTTTCCATGGGGCAAAATGAAAATTGAATTGTTTTTTGATTCAATTTTTTTTTTGTTTTATTATTAAAGATATTTTTGATCAAATGAACGAGTAAATAAAAGAATGAATGAATAAACAAAAAGAAAAGGAAAAAACAAACAATTAATTAATTAATTAATTAATGTATTAAAAAAAATAAACAAGTGAATAAAATAGTGAATGAATAAGAAAATAAGTGAATGAATGAATACATATAAGGGAAGATTACGTGAAAAAATGTAAATGAAATAATTAATTAATATGCAAGTGGTTTGATAAAGTATTGAACAAGTAAACGAAATAAACTATTTCACTTTGCCCCGTTTGTACTTGAATAACTGTACAAATTATTTCAAACACAAATAAGCTTAATATTAAACACTAGGTCACTTGACATGGAACGACTTAGGTCTCAACTAATGTTTAAAACGCTAACAACAAGAACTTTATCATTGAGTAATAACAAAAATATTCTTGACTTACAACATAATGTTACAATATGAGTATCAATTTTTGAAAATTGCCTTTATTACCTTTTTTTTTAGAGGAAACTTTTTTTTTGACTGTAATAGACTACATGTGTTACTACATAGTTAAAATATTACCAGATAGGTGGCGCTAAAATCTGAGTAAATATTTTACCATTTTACTTTGCCCCGCTATTTCACTTTGCCCCAACATTTTCCTCCTACAATCGTTTTTATAGGAGATGGTGACATGCCTATTTTCTTACTTGGAAAAAAAATCGGAAAAATTTCACATACGTCTCCGTCATGTTGGCACCTCATGTTTTTTGTTGAAATTTAAAAGGAACTTTTATTGATTTTTCATTACTTAATATATTTATGTGGCGGATTTTTTTGCATTTTGACGGAACTTATTGAGTTATTTAAATTTGTTTGCAAATTATTTTCAGCGGAATTTTCATGTTGTTCAAATAACTTGCTTTTTACTTTTCAGAGTATTTTAGTTTTTAATGGCCTAGTTAAATTATTCGGTGGACTATTTTTTTTTTAATTTTAATGAAATTTTGAGTCTTTTTTAATGACTTGATTTGTTTTTAGTCCATTAAAAACAAAATAATATGCGGTATCGCCAACCGAGAAGCTTCCATCAATCTTTGTTGAAATCAAATATTACACTTGAATCTTCTCTTTCTCATCGTCGTTAAATCCTGCTTATAAACATGAAAAATTCCAAAACTTAAAAGATATTTCATTGAAAAGCAATCATTATAAATTGCTATATGCGTTTTCTGACCAATTGACGGCAAAAACATAAGCGTTTACACTCGAGCTCTGCATTAACCAGGGCTGCGGAGACAAAATGACCCACTCCAACTCCCGGAATTTTAGAGCCTTCGACTCTAGACTCCGACCCCTTTACCCCTCCGACTTTGCAAGCACTTGCAGTGTTGCCAAGTTTAAGGGAAAATGACCAGACCTCCGACTCCGCCTCTTGAAATGTTTAACCTTCAACTCCCGACTCCGACTCCTTTACCCCAAAATCATTTTGACTCCGATACTTTTCTCTTAAATTCAGTCTCACGCTGACGCCGCAAGCACTAGGCAGAGTTGAGGACTTAGAGGGAAAATGACCGACTCCGACTATGACTCGTAAAGTTTTTAAACCTTTGACTCCCGACTCCGACTCCAACTCCTTTACCCCCAAAATTAGTTTGACTCCAATTCCAACTCTTTTACCCTAAATTCAGTCCAACTCCGACTCCGCAAACACTGGAAGACTTGAGAACTTTGAGGGAAAATGGCCGACTCCGAAAGAACTGACCGAGTTGAGGACTTTGAGGAAAATGACCGACTCCGACTCGTAAAATTTTAAAACTTCGACTCTCGACTCCGACTCCAATTTCTTTACCCTAAAATCAGTCCGACTCAGACTCCACTGCTCTGCTGCAACTAACACTTCTGAGAGAGAATATCAACAGGCAGAAATGTCGACTCGACAGAACTACCACGCAGTTTCATTAGAATCGCCGCGCCGCCAAATTCAAACCAGCAATTAACTGAAACCGGTTTATTTATTTTGCCGCACCCTGTATTATGTTCTTGAACTTCAACATACAATGAACTATTCCTTACGTATTTCTTAGAACGGAGAAACTTTCTACTGGGACACAGCAATGCAAAGCTACATCATAAGCGCCAGTTACATAGGCTTCGTCATCACCCAGACGCCTGGCGGAAGGCTTTCCGAGACTGTTGGCGCCAAACAAATTTTGGTGTTCAGCCTCATAATTGCATCCTTGTGCAACCTCATCTCACCCATTGCTGCTAAACTGAATCCTTATGCGCTACTGACGTTTCAGCTGATAAAAGGAATGTTTTTGGTAAGTTTCCGTTTTAAAAAATAAATCCATTTACTTTAGCGATTCTCAAATAGTGGTACGATGAACCGGTGCTGGCCCGGTTAAAAAATTGACCGCAGAGATTTTTGCTCGTTCACGTTCAAAAATGTGCCTTACTTAAAAAATGAAATATTCTTGAATTTTGGAAAAAAAAAAAATATTCTTTTAGTTTTTAACGTACATTTTGCGATTAAGTTACTCACTTTTCTATGATTTATTAGCAATGCTCATTGCTTATGAATAATCATTAAAATAATTACTTTTCCTGTCATTAACTTTTTTTTTTTGGTAACAGTTCTTTTAACACCAAGTAAAAGTTTATTTAAATACTTATAAATTGATTTATTTCGTTAATCACTTATGATTATAGTTTCTAAAAAGGAAGAAAAAAATCAATCGTTTGCAAAAGTTTTAAACTATATTGTTTAACAGTCCAATCTAATCGAAAGTTGTTTTTTTTTTTTTTTTTTTTTTTTTTGGCAAAAAAGGACAAAGTGAAAAACTTCTCCACTGGTCCGTAAGCATAATTCACATGTTTTTAATGATTGATCATGATTTTTTTTTGTGTGTGTGTGTGTGTGTGTGTGTGAAAAGAAAAGAGGATGAATGAAAAGAAAAAATTAGCGTTTCGCGATTTTTTTTTTTTTTTTTTTTTTTTTTTTTTTTTAAGCTCTTGTCGGTTCACAGGTCAAAAAAAGGTTAAGAAACGCTGAATTACATAATTACATTCTTTTTTCACCCAGTGATGTTTCAAAAAGTCGTTTGAATTTTTTTCTTCTGCGCAATCGAGTTTTCTTACTGATTTCTTGACGTTTTTTCATTCTTCTTTAATTGTTACATAATGAGTTACCTTGCCGTTGCTTTTTGTGGCAAGTGAACCATATGTACGGAGATGTGTAGTTGTTGATACATATCAAATTATGTGATTCATTGCTTTATGTGCTTTTATGTATTCATTTATTTGTTTGATTATTTATTTTTTTCGCACGATAATTAAATTTGCATTTTAACGATTGCATCGTTTCTTTACCTTTTGTTTATTTTATTTCAATTTTTATTTTAATTTTTTTCTGATGTCCAAATATTTTTGTATCTTATTGTTGATTATTTTTTCTCGCAAAAGTTATTTACCGGACGTTTGTTGGAGTATACATTTTAAATATTTTAAACGAAATAATTTGCGATTTTTAAAGAAAAAAACAATGGTAAATTTCCTCTTTTGCAAACTTTTTTCTAATTGAGTTTAAACGATTAACCCAACGTTATCTCTATTCGCGTGTTATTTGATTAATAATTAAAGCACTATTTGTGTTTTTATGCTTTCTTTCAATACTATGTTTACAATTTAAAATTACGTGTAGTGGCATTCGTCTACTCTACTCATGCTTTATATTGATTTCAGGGGATGATTAATCCTGCTGCATTTTATTTAACTACCAATTGGTTTCCGAAAGCTGAGAGATGTTTTTTGACATCATTTGTTTTTACGGGTTTTCCCTGTCGGAGCGTTTGTCGGTGGCATTGTATGCGGGTACCTATGTGATCTTCAAATTTTAGGCGGTTGCCGTTAGTTTTCTACTTGTTTGGTAAGTATTCTGCTTAAAACACTTTAAAATTAAAGTTTTTTTAACGTAACGAAAAACATATGTATATTAAGCATGCAACCCTTGGTATCATTTAGTGATATCCACCTTACGCTGAAGTAAAAATGAAAATAAAGATTACTTATTTTGTGGGGGGAAATGTGTGTCGTAAAGACGCACGATAGAAGTTAAAGTTTTTTCTTTTTTCTTTTTTTACATTCTGAGCTGCACTTCACACATTTTCGCTCAGCATACGCTCTTGTTTTTTCTGCACCTGTCGAGGAATGTTCTCAACAAAATTGTACATTTTAATGAAGAAAAGCTATTATAAACAATGAAAAAATAAAACAATTCTCGAAATCTGCTTTTTAATTGTTGCCGAAAACAGTGGAAAATAATAGTAATTATAAAATTAATACTCTTTCAAAAAGTTAACAAAATAATTTCAAAGATCAGCATATGCAATGTGATCCCGCTTTAAAACTGATCACTTGACTTGAATCACAGAAATCTTCGAAAACCTGCATTATTTGAAAAGTTTAAAAAGCCCAAAATCCACAAATATATTCTTGCTGAAGTTCAGCCTTGAAATTAATTTGATATAGATATGAACAAAACTAACTTTATAGTTACTATTCGCAACTCCAGAGCTCGAATACGCTATCCTGCAGTGATTAACAATACTAAAGAAAAAGGTAAACATTCCATTCCACGTGTTTTCTTTGGGGTAAATTACAGGCTTCAGACAGTTTGTGGTGTAATGCAATTTCAGAGGAATAGAACAAGAAGCTTCCACAAACACGATGAAAATTAACGCCATTCACTAAGCGTGAAAGCAAATTATAAGCTAAGCATGCGTTTTTTTTTTTTTTACCTTTTTCATCGCCATTAGACAGTGAATGCAGCGCCCCCTATAGTTTATTGGAGTTGCGAATTATTTTTCACTATGTTTCGCAACAATTAAAAAGCGGAAGTGTTATAATTTTTATAATTACTACTACCGTTCGTAATTTTGGCAACAATTACAAAACAACTACATTGCAAATAATCGGCACACATTTGAAACTCTTTAAGTGTTCCAGTTGCCTAAATATGTGCTAAAATATATTTCGAATGTGTTATGGACAAAGAAATGAAGTTGAAATGTTTTACTAATCCGTTCCGTTATCAAGAAAACGTTCCAAAAGTGCACCGAATGCATTTTACTGGGAATCTCTATTCAGCCGAAGTTTGGGAATACACTTGAGAGCACATTGCTCGCAGATTTGAAAGTGCTTGTGAAATCACTGCCAAAGATATTTCACACGGTCACTGCTTTCTTTGCTACGCCATGTTTGCAAACAGTCTGGATCGACCGCAATCACTTTCGTGATACTTTTGAATGCTCAAAAGGTACGCCACTTTCCTTTTTTATGTTCTTTACAGATAATTTTTGTATTTGTACATTTACTGAGCTTCATACCTTTGTTTTAAATAAACTAATAATTTACCATACCGCTTAAGTTTTGAAATAAAATGAAATCCTCTGTTTTAAAACTGTGTGGTTGCGTTAAGACTAACGTGTTACGATTCTAATTTTGAAACTTGACGATTGATTTAGGGCTAACTCAGAAATTAGAAACATCGAAGCAGAAAAATTTTAAAATTAACTGATTCGGGGATTCGAGAGAAATAACTCAGCTACAAATGTAAAACAATAAGCGCTAGCCAAAGCAAAGCAAAGAAGTATCATCTTCTTTTTGTAATAATTTGTAATGTCATATTAAATTTTCTAGCATTAATTGTTATTCTTGTCAGGCCACAATTATTATTAGTTTTATCAAGAATTGATAAATATCGAATTCAACATCGTGAAAATGGGCTGCTTAGAACTACGAACTACGTAGTTTGCATTAATGTTTGACGTTTAGTAATGCTTCTTGAATTCTCATTTCTTTCTACGTGGGTCAGAATATCAACAAGACTTTGAAAATTAATTTAAAATAATAAAGCGAAAAAATCATGCATACGAATAAAATTTACTAGGCTTATTAGCATTTTCTTCGTTACCACGTGCGTTTGTTTTAGTTTTTGTCCGCCATTAGACAGTGACTGCAGTGCCCCCTATAGTTCGTTGGAGTTGCGAATTTTGAGAATATTGATCAGATACTAGAAAGTCGATATTTGATACGGGAAAGTAGTCTCGTTTATTCAGTAAGTTACCGACCTATAGCCAGGGCTAAGGCAGAAATACATGAAATACACCGCCAGCTCAGTCAATGAGCTGGCAGTGTATTTCATGTAGTCTCGTTTAGTTCTGGACGGAACTTCTTGTTGTTTTTTATGCGAAGGTAGTAGGAAAGTTTTATCACTGGAGAAAAATAAAACATAGATAAATAAAGAAGTGGAATAATCTGTTTTTATATTTTAAGAGAGATCAAACCGCTTTGTGACGTAGAGCGAAAGTTCTTTCAGTTATTTTATTTTTTTAGGCGTGGGAGGAAACTTTTAGACAGGCCAAATTGGCACGCGTTCCTTGTAATTGCCGTCCCTGGTATGACGTTCGGGATGATAATTTTTTCTTTTACCCCCTACAACAAGAATACATTTATCTCTGTGAAACAGCTTATTCATAAATAGTTTAGTTCATTACTTAATTTCTGACAAATCAAAAGTCTTTTGAGGAACACTGGGGATTGCAGCCTTCTCCCCACATAAAACTTATAAAAATAATAGTACACCGATTCCGAGCCAGAGGCCCTTACGTTCCGATTAGGATTACATGGCCTCTCGTCGGCAAAAAAAGAAAAAGTTTGTTTTAAAAAGAATTTCGTCAATTGAGTCCCAATCTGATGGAAATTACGTAGAACGTAGAAAATTCTACCCTTTCCAACGATACATAATATGAAGATATGCAAGTAATATTTCACCCCTTTAATAGGCAATAATAGGCAATTTACGCGAAATTTGAGCTCAAAAAATTATTTACAAAAAACTAATTGGAAATTAAAAAAAAAACAAAACCCCAGGTGCAAACCCCTCGGGCTCGAAGTAATTTTGTACAAAATTTCAAGGCTGTAGGTGCTATGGGCTCTCCTAGACGCAGGCCCGCCACAGACTTCCTTTCAAAATTTTCTTTGACCTTAATTTTTTTTAATATAAGGAAATTACGTTCGCATGGCAAGATTCGGTATAGGCTTCTACATTCAATGCACCATAAACGGAAGTTGAAATTTTTGGACTTACGTCTTTCTGTCTCTGAGATACAGATTAATGTGTAGAAAATTAAAAAAAAAAATAATAAAAAAAAACTTTTGGAAAAGTGGATTTGAATAGGAAGGCGTTAAAACTTTAAAAAGCAATTCCTCATTTTGAATTCAGCTGCAGATACCAAATTTTGTGCTTATTACGACAATATTACCTTTAAAACGTTTTTTCTAAGGTAAATAACAAAATAACAATAATTCTGTCAAAAATAAAAAAAAAAATTACAAGAAAATGAAAAGAAGTGTAAGAGCTGAGTTCCCGTGGCTACCGTGCAAATTAAATCATGGGTTTGTGCAAGAGGAGTAACTTTAAGCTGATCTCGTATTAATTACAAATTTTGTAAACTGTTAAGAATTATTGAAAGATGCGGATATTAAAAAATATTTAAAAAAATAATAATAACGGTAATGATCAACACTATGATTGGGGAAAACCTCAGCATTGTGAAGGTTATACAGATCTTAATGTTAGCATTACGATGCTTCCAGGTTAGGTTTGCCCCAATTATAGTGATGATCTGTCTTTGTAATGTAAGACAGTTTAAATCGCGTTTCCATTAACAGTTACGATACTTGTTGATAATAATCAACTAACAGGAAAACAAAGCATTTTTATCACAATATAAAAAAATAATTTTGTTACCACTTACTTATTTAAAAAATTGAATACCAATATGTTTATCAGAAAATTGCTGAAGTTTTGAAAACTTATTACAAGCTATACTGTTAGCTATAACCTCTCTAATTACATCTAAGTGACACATGAACTAGAAATCAACCAAAAGCTGACCAACGCAGATTAAGCGGTCAATTTTGTTCAACCGTTTTTACATGCATTTAAATCGTAGGTTTAGCATATAATCTTCATGCTGCCTTTCATTCTCTATTTTTACCAATTCTGAAAAGTAAAAAAAAAAAAAAATTAAAACAATTTCAAAAAGGGGATGCTATACCAGGGTTCTAGACATACTAGATATTTAGTTCAAATCAAACAATGTTAGTGACGACTTGCTGGTTAGGCAGTTATTTCACTCAGTTTCCGGAGTCATGCTGAACTCACCTCTGTCGTTTCTCCTGTGTCTTTGACTGTTTTTCTTTCTCTACTTTCGTTTCTCGAACGAGATCGAACTCTTTTACCAGCGGTTCAGCACTCTATATTTTGGAGAGAAACCTTATGTTCATTTTTAGTGCACAGATGGTGAACTATGTTCATTTTGGAAACATAGATTGTTAACTTGTTTTTCCTGGGAAGCGTAGACGATTGACTTGTTTTGCTTAGTGTTCATTTCTGGAATCATAGATGGTTAATTCTTTTAACATTGTGTCCATTTTTAAAGGGATATAGCTTGTTACTTTTTTTGCCATCAGTCCATTTTAGAAGCGTAAAATGTTATCTTATTTTTTAGTAACAAAAAGTGTTTGAAAAAATCATTAAAAAACATATTTTAAATTTTTTGAAGGTTTCTGCACGTTTTCTCTCGTATTGGAGTTACAAGCTCAGTCTCATGGCATTGAATTTTGAAATACACAAACACCCATTTGTTTTCTTTAAACACACAAACACTCTTCGCTTACGGAATTATAAATGCATCGTCGAGGCTTAAATTTGAATTTGCCCCAATGGCGCGATTTGAAATTGAACTATACGAATTGTGAAACTTCTAGAGAAGCAGTATCCCATACTCCTATATTAATACTGGCACCAATTGCTGCTTTTTGATCAATTTCATTAGAGATAATAATGCAGTATTCGTACTTGTAGTATCACAGTTTTTTTTTCTTTGCAATAATGTAACTTACCGTTTGCTCCCAGATAATTTTGTTTCCTTCTATAAATAAAAGTATAATAGTTTTTTTTAACATTCCACAACTCAAATGTATATTTTTACTTAAATTTGACATTTTGGTTCTACTCAAAGGTACAGCGAGGGGTAGCGTTGAGGGTCAAACGCACGAAAACCCTTGGTTTTAGCACATAGTAAGTTGGCTAGCTGCTGTGCAGTACTTTAATGGTCAACTTAGATAAATGGGCAACTTATGGAGGTTGATACATATGATCCAGGACAAGATCTGTACTCGACAATAGCGGTCAACTTAGACAAGGTGGTCAACTTATTTAGGTTGATATACATGATCCAGGACAAGATCTGTAACTGGCAATAGCGGTCAACTTAGACAGGGGTTCCAACTTTCAAAGGTGGTGAACTTTATAGGTTTTACAGTATCGTATTACGTATTTTTTGTGCATGAAAGGACTTGTCACTTCCTCCCTCCCTCCGAGGAGATAAATTCTGGCTGCCAATGGTTTGAATAAATGTAAGTAATATGACGTAAAAAAAAAACATATTTTCCTAGAAAAATATCATGGA
This sequence comes from Uloborus diversus, assembly GCF_026930045.1. Taxonomy (NCBI): domain Eukaryota; kingdom Metazoa; phylum Arthropoda; class Arachnida; order Araneae; family Uloboridae; genus Uloborus; species Uloborus diversus. The sequence goes on along the minus strand of NC_072734.1, from coordinate 53,195,083 downwards.
TAACTATTAAAGTTTACGAGTTCAACGTAAAAAATAAGGACACAGTTCATGTAATTGGTGTCTTTGAAATGATTAATTATAAACCTTGTTGAATTCAGGATTTCTAGGCCGAAATACTTGATGTAAAATACTTGGTCTGTTTTGCGAGTGCAACTTTAAACCCTTGTTACTTGTTAGAAAACTTCTGATTTTCACCACGAACTTAAATAAATAAATATGTATATAAAAAAAGAAGCGTCTTTAAATGAAGGTCGGGAATTGTTTTCATATATTTTCATGTCAAGGTTAATTTGTTCTTCTGAAAAGTAGTTCCTGAGGAGTCAAGTAAGCAAATAAAAAAATGAGTCTCTTGTTGAGTGTTGGTTTTTTTCCAATAGAAGTTTCATGGGGGAAAAAGAGGGGGGATCGAGCTGGAGAAACATTGCACATAAATATGCCTCGCTTCCTCGCCAGCAGAAATCTTTCGGCTCTTTCTCTGAAGAATAAAAATAACCGTTTCATGTTTGACCTTTCAATTGCAGGTCATCACGGGAAGACTTCATCACCCAGGGATTCTGATGCAATGGGAAAAAAGAGAAGCTTGTCGACAGGACTAAGTCGTTGAAGATATGTATGATTAATCAATGTTTACATATATTGAGCTGCAATTCCATGGCTCAGTGACCAGAGTACGATAAGACACCACGACGGATTAAATGATAGAACAAGAAACATTCTCTGGCAATGACTCAAAAAAAAAAAAAAAAAAAAAAGATGCATTTGTAACGGTATTATCACCACTAATACATTTTACGATGGTCAAAGAAAAAATCTACTTTGACTGTTCTCTGACGCAGAGCTAGTCTAGAGTAATTACATTTCCCAGAACCTAACCACGCGTGACATTATACTAGAGTACATAATATTTGTGTAGTACCTGGATTTTTTTAATTATTTTTATTTTAAGAAAATTGTAACTGAAAGTTTTCAAAATCATTAGGCACTTCAAAATATAACACCTTGTAATCCCACCGAAACAGAACACGTGTCTGGACTTTTTTTTTTCTTTTTGTGTCTCTGTGTGTTTAAGGTTTTTAGTTTTACTCGTAGCTTTTGAAAACGTCTAAACTCTATTAACATTTGTGTTTTAATAATTCTTCGAAATATATTTAAAAAGTTGTTCTTACTTTGGATTGCTTCAGTCTTATCGTTAACCCTTACTTAATAACCAAGCTTTCTCCCTTAAGTTCCATTGATCCCAGTCAACAAATATTTCCAATTTCTGAAACATTTTCGCTGTGCTGAAAAAGGACGCATAGTTTTGGCTAAGATTATATAGAATCGATACTTGTTTCGCCTCCCTTTATTGGTAACGCTTCTTCTTTTATTTAAGTCAATTGATAATATTATTGCTCGCTCCATTTTACTTAGAAGAATATGATTTGAACTGTTTCAATTCAAGTAAATGATTTTCAGATGAAACAGTTAAGAAATCAAAATGAGACCCCCTCTTCTTGGTTTGAAGCACAGATTAAGGAGACTCCATCCTATGAAGTACGAACTGTTAAATGATTCCACCTTCAGAAATTTGTTCTTTAAGTGACAATACTACATGCAGCAAAGATAGTTTTAGCTGTGATCATTTTTTAAACATTTGTTTCGCCTCTCTTTAATCGCAACGCCTTTTTTTTTATCATAGAGATTGATAAATTATCATTCGCTCTATTTTAGTTAAATCTACGATTTCTTTTCTCAGTTTTGCAAATCAAGTAAAGCAGGGGTTCTCAACCTCGGAGGGGAGTAGAAAAATTGCAAGGGGGGCATGGGTGTATGGAAAAAGAATAAAAGTAAAGAGAGTAAAACGAACTGTACTCAATTACTCATAAATATTGTGAAAGTTCCTTGTGTTGCATACCAATTTCACTCAGATCCCAGATTAAATTTTAAGAAGTATTTTTTTAATTGCTTTTATTACTGAATTTCATATGTTCCTATAATAACATATTCTTACAGTATGCGTTCAAAATAAATTTATGTGTAGTGAACTGTGATATTAAATTTTGTGTGGGAAATTATCTGGATTTTTATTTACTAACCAGCATCTGTTGCCGATTGTACTACTTTGTATTGACCTCATATGAGGGAGAAGGGGGCATTGCCTCACATAAGTTTTCAGAGGGGGGTGTAGAGCCGAAAAGGTCGAGAACCCCAGATGTAAAGGAGTCTTAAATGAAAAAGAAACGTTTCAAGAAATAGAATTGAGATGCAACATTCTTGGTTAGAGGCATGGACAAAGAGATTAATTTTTAGAGAAAGAGAAGTACTAATTATCAAATTATTCCCTCTGCGGAAATTTGTTCTTCAAGTGAAAGATACACTAAAATGAAGTATTTAGAAATAAAGAAAGAATGCTAATTGTTTTCTGTTATGCATTACTACCGCTGCAGTCTCGGTAAATATGGTATTTCTAAACATATACAGAGAAGCAGTATAAAACGTTTCTTTTTTATGCGCTTGTGTCACTGGTACGATTTTAAAATCATATCGGGTCCAATACATACTAAATCAAAATACAGCTAACATACGTTTTTCCATTTATGCATTTTTTTTTCAGACAGTATCTTCAATACCGCATAAAAGATCCTTCATTGTATTACCGTCTAAAGGAAATTTTTAATGTTGTTCAGTGTAATTAGTAAACACGAAATTATCTTTTAATTAACTAGAAATTCATCAATTTCTGTCTTTAAATGTCATGACGCATCGAAAATGCTAATGCATTCACTTGGTGTTTTGAAATTCATAGAATTACCGACCTCATTTTTCTTTTCTGCCTCCTCAAGTTTCACATGTTCGACGTCAATTGGCTTCTCTTTCACATCCTCTTCTGGAACAGCTTTAGGTGGCACCTAAAAATCAGAACACAATTCAAGTACTTGCTTTAAGATCATCGAAAGTAATTTCAGACGTCAAAATTGTTTTCATTGTTGATGCTCTTAATTGTTAAGGCTGCCCTCCCCTAAGATATGTGACTTACAGTACTGCGCAGAAAAAAAATTGGAAGTTTTCAATAAAATGTCATAGAATTATTACGATGCATTTTTTTTTTAACAAAAGAATATTGAAAAGCAAAATGTAAAGAAATATTGCCTTAAATTATTTCATTTTACTCTGTTCTATACTTAAAAGTTGTAAAATAAGAAGAGACTAGAAGTGACGAAACTAGGATAATATAAGCCAGTGGTTCTGAAATGGGTGCCGAGGCACCCTGGGGTACTGTAGGAAGAGACGAGGGATGCCGCGAAGTTTTCATGATATCAATATATAAAGAAATCTGGGTGCGCCAAATAAGGTTACGTAGACCAGAAACACATCATCCGGAGCCCCATTTTTTGATGTAGCATAATAAAAAGTCTCTAGATTGTGACTTCATCGTCATCAGAAAGCCTAATTGATGATAAAGCGTTATCAAAAAACAACTTTTAATTACCAGACAATATTGAAGCAAAAATTATATAAAAGAATTATGTCAAAATTACTTGATCTTATTTTCAGTAAATCTTGTTTCTTCATCATTCACTGTAGTTTAATGGTATAAAAAAGTTGTTGATTGTCCTTGGAGCCCAACTTATCAAGTTGACGAATTGGAAAAGAAAAATATCGTTGTGTACCGTCATTTTTTCCCGTGACGGTGTCTTCATAATATGACACCGGGAGTATCGAATGGAGGACATGATCCAGTGCTGTACATATGTGCATATTATAAATTATCGGTTGTCACGATGATTGATCTTTCTCTTTTCCATGGAAGAAAATATTGAATTTTTGTATTTGAGCTTATCAACCGTGATGAATGCATTTTTATATTGATATTGAAGAATTTCTACAAATTCTTTTTAATTTGATAGTATTTTATTGCGATTTTTTCTTCTACTCTGCGTGATAAAAACCTTCCCCAGGTTTGACCTTATTATGAACCCATGTTCCTAATAAAATCAAATCACCTTTCTTGGTCAAAATTGCTGAAAAACGTTAGTTAAAACTTAAACCATTCGCTTGGTTTTATTTATTTATTTTCTCATTTTTTATAAGTCATTTAGTGAATGTGAAAAAGCAAGAGACAATTCAATCATAAATATGGAGAGATATTAGGTTATTAAAATTAGAAAGGCTTTATTTGACGCACTACAGATGGGCTAGGGTGCGGTGAGAACTTTCTAATTCTTGAAAGCGCGCCGCAAGTCAAAAAAGTTTCAGAACCCCTGGTATAAGCTATGAAATTATTTTTTTACTTTATCAAAACTTTTCTTATTAATTTATTGTTGGCATTGCGTTTAATGAGATTAGCGAAATCTAAGGCGTCAAAGGATAGTCTATTTATATGCAATTTCAAAATTGATACAAAGTTATGTAAATAAATACCATTGAATTTGTTTCTGAAAAATTCAACTTTTTCGCAGTCAATAACTGCAATTTCGAAGCATGCTTACCAACAACGTTATTATTATTTTTTTTTATTTGTGGTTGATTATTCAACGCTTCTAAAAGCAGCAGTTTTGCATAAATTTCAGACTGTATTTCAGATCTTTTACTCATATCTAAATGCAAGAGTATATACGGTGACCATTGATTTTTTTTCCCTCAAAACGAGACATTTAACAATTTTGGGCATTTTTGTAATGTAAACTTAAGAAAAAAGTTACATATTTTTTAACAGTTTGGGCTCATCATAGAAAAGAATATGAACTTAAAAAATATAATAATTAAGAATTCTGTAGCATTATATTTTCAATGAAGAAGTGAGGCAGAGAGAAGCAAAACGATGCAAGTATGCTTTTTAAAGTTTTGAGTAAAAACGCGTTTACTGTTCAGATTTTAGGCAAACTTCCATTGATTTTTTTTCATTATTATTATAAATTATGCTGTATTACAGCTTCCATCAGAGCTACTAGTATATTATCTCTTACCCAAAAACATAGGAGAGGTTCTTTCTAACCACTTGTACCGATTACTATTTCAATATTTTACATTTTAGCACTTACATCTCTTTGCTTCTCACTGGCACAAATTTGCTTGAATATGTTTCGTGCTAATTTTAAAGAATTGTTACATGATTTCATACAGTTCACTTAAGTAATCAACTTTGCTTTAAAACACTACTTTTTCGCAAGTTCACAGATGATTGTTAATAGAAAAATGTACTTTTAACCGGGACATTAGGGCACGGAAAACGTAATCCCACCAAGCAACATAAAATGTACAAAAAAGCCCAAGTCGAACTTCCACCGCAAAAAGTAGACTGATATCAAGTAAAACCAAGTCAGTTGTTTTAGATAATTAGTTTTTCGGGAAGCACCTATTTAATAACTTGTCATAAATTGTTTCCTAACACATTACCTTGCAATATTTAGTATCCGTATTAATATTGGATACCTTTATTTCTATATAGGTTCTATATATCTTATGAAGACTTTGCAATCGCGCGGGCAACATAACATCTACGTGCTCTTGGCGTCCTAAATGAGCGCTTTATTTGTATAAATATTGCATAAATACGGTCTGTCAGCCCTATGTTCCATTAGGAGTATTCTTAATGGTAGATCATTCGGTACTAATCCATTTTTTTTGTGCTAATCTCGCCTAGCCTATTAGATTTCATTGGCGACAATACGCAGGATACACATGAAAATAATGTTGATTTAAACATTTTCTAAAAATAAGGCAGTGGAGACTTTCCAATTAGCATTGGCAATACCCTTTTTGGCCACTATAAAGCCTGCTCCAGCAAATTAGAAAAATATCCATGATTCTTTTGTCATAATTTAGCCATGCGGCTTGCCAAGTCATTATATTAATATAGAAATTAAGGTATATCAATTTTAAACGGATACTATAAATGTTGCTTGGTTGCGTGTTAGGAAATAATTTGATGACAAAGTTATTAAATGAGTGCTTCCCAAAAATACTAATTAAAACAACTGACTTCGTTTTACCTTGATATCTCACTACGTTTTACGGTGGAAACGAGACTTGGCTTTTTTGTACATTAGGGTGGTCCAAAAAAAGGTCCTTTGATAAAAATTTCTGATTTTTACTGGTCTTACCCTCCTATTTGCGTTCCATTTATATAAAAAATAGTTGTTGTGAAGTTTGAGCTCATAATTTTAACTTTTAAAGGTAGCTCAACACTCTCAAAGTTTGGTAATATTTGATTTTACGCAATAAATGTAGAAGGAAAGAAATAAGCTGAGAAATCAATACAGCTTTAATTCATTTAATTATTTAGCATTTTGTAAGTTGAAAATTGCAATACAACACATCACTATGGATGTGATTGTGCTAGTAACTACTTAACTATTTTTTGCAATCGGTATAAGCACGGCAATGTTTTTTGCCAACCTGCAACAAGAATTAAAATTGATCTTCCTTGGTTATAATTTTTTTTATTAAAGTCTTATAATTTATATTAATTCCTTTCTACAACATTATTAATAGTTGACTTCCTTCAATGAATTTTAGTGCTTTGTGATAATTCTCCCCCAAACTGGCAGATTTGTTTGATCTCCCATGTTTTTGCATGATAAAATGTGTCAGGTAAATTAATTTTTTCAGTTAATGAAGCTGAGTCCTTAAATTTCATATTTTTGGGCATAATCTCAGGTACTTTGCAGCTTTTTTTTTCATTCACTTCTTGAACAGCTTTACCAATTATCTACTATTCAATTGTGTCACTTGATTGTCAAAAAGAGCCCTGTAATTTTACTTACTTTTTCATTAATATTTCTGTATTGCAATAGTGAAATTTAGATTTTATTAAATTGAAATTATTACATAGTGCATTCTGAAGTACAGAAGCTGTCATCCAAGGTTTTAAATAAACATATTCCGCAAATATAACATTTCTCTTGCAATTCAATATCTTCCACTGACGTGATGATCAACTAGTGGTTAAAATTTATATTTAAAACAGCAGAACATTCATTTTAACATTCATTGTGTATGGTGCATAGCTCCAATACAATACAAATGTAACTGGTTCTAGGAGAAGGGGTTTTATGCTGAACTATTAAAATCATTTCAAGAAGTTCTCAGTTATCACCTCTTGAGTAAGAGTCATATAGTAACGTTTTGACAGATTGTATTTAAAAATCTTTTACATCAGCCACCTTATTATTCAGTTTTGTAATGTAATTCTTCTTATCAAATGAACTCCCAGAAGGCCTAGAATCTGTTACAGAGAAGGTACTTTTGATGCAGAAGAGAACAATATATGCTTTTAGTAAAAATGGCAAAAATAATCAATTCCATAATGTGGTGTTCACATTTCTAGAATTAATTATTTCTTTTGTTCTGCCCCAGTAAAACAGGTGCTTTTGCCAGTATTGTTGCGTCTTTGGTTAAATTCACAACACTTTGGCGATGTACAAAGAATTGTACAGAATTACATAAACTGCAAACATCTTACTTTTTTTTTTGTATATTTACAGAATATTTTTCACGGCTAATGTTAAAACAGTACATAAAATAGCAATTTTTCAATGTAATTAATTACTATTAATAGAAATAGCATCATATTTGTGATTAGTTTTGTCTTTTGTCACTTATATTCGGCAACGATGCAAACTTCAACTGCTTTGAGCTACCTCTAAAGATTATTCAAAATGTTATAAAGTTTTGGCCCACTTATTTTCTAATGTATTATTGCCAAATGGGAGGGTAAGGCTCAAAATTTTTTCACCTTCAAAATTTTGGATCACCCTATTGTACATTTTATATTTTTAATGGGGTCTCATTTCTTTTTGTTGGTAGCCTTCTTTTTTTTTCGGGCGAAATTTCTTGCATGTCAGCTGCACATTACTTAGAAGTAATTCTCTGGTACCTGTTCTACGTCGTAAAAATAATGTTAGATAAAATACAGCTTTTCCGTTCTTTTCAAGATCTTGTTATCGTCGTGTAACTTATAGCATCCAACTTTTGTAGAGAATGGAAGTGATTCAACAATGTAGATAAAATTTGGTGAAACCATGCAAGTTATTTGTTTCAAATTCTTTAGACCTGTTGAGAATATAATCGTCGATCCAAATCTTATAACATATTTTGGTTAACTCTCGAGCATTTTCATATCAACTTAAATTTAAAGCATAAGTTCTGATAAATGTGGACTTCAAACCATCGAATTGTTGAGGTAGGATTAAGGTCATTCAGAGGAAAGCCAAGTAAGGTGTCACTAAGCTAAGGGCGTCACGCTTCCTGCTAGATGAAACTTTAAGGGCAAAGTTAAATAAGCGGCTTCTTCTTCTTCTTCTTCTTCTTCTTCTTTTTTTTTTTTTTTTTTTTTGCGTTTATGTCCTCAAATATATCAAAGTAACAGATGACAGAAGTACTAAATAGGTAAATACCTTTCACAGGTAGGGGAAAGGGGGCACATGTGAGCATGGGCAAATGCGCAAATGTTACTTACTGTGTCTACGTCATGCAAAAAAATCTTAAAAAATTCTCAAGTAATGGCAGTACCAGCCCTACTTCTTGGCCAAACTTTTAGAGCAATGAGCCAGTTAATATTTCTGTGGTGGTAACTTTCTTTGTTTTCGCAGGTGTTGTATGTAATTTTATCGCGGGCTTCTTCACGTGAAAATATATTTTAAGCTTACTAATAAGCTGAAATTAATTATTGCAAGCCATTAAGACGAGCATTTAAGTAAATATATTGCAATGATTAAAATTTTTTAACTTAATTAAGAATTCTTTATTTTTTGAAATTTAGTTCTAAGGTAGATGACGGGCATTTGTGAACACATCATGTAGGGGCACATGTGAACAGTTCCCATATCCTCTCCGAAATATAAATATTTGTGTAGGGTTTATACAAGTGTTAAAACATTTTTATAGAGATTTTATAATTAATATTTTGCTCCAATCAGTTTGTAAATTTATTGTTAATCATTACTACATTATTATTATTTATTTATTTTGTTATTTTTTATTTTTTAAATTCTTTTGTTACTAAATAGCTGGCCAACAACTGGGTGTCATAAAATACATGCAGAAAAAAAGACAAAATATTTTCCTTTAACGAAAAACTGAAGTTAAAAACAATTATAAAACTCATCATCATATTCTATATGAAGCTTAAACGCAGCATATAACAAGAATAAACTTTACATAATAAAATATTTTTTCTACTATTCAGTCAAGTTTTTTGCTTGTCAATCCAGCGATTAGAACATGCTACGATACTTTAAAATTTTACAGTGAGCAGAGTTATATAATTCAGAAAAAATAGTTTCTTATTGATAGTTACTGTACAATTCAAACTTACATAGTATGGGGTACAAACTTTTCAATGTAATTGGTATATACGTTAGGGTGGGCCGAAATAAGCCGAAAAAATTTTTTTTTCGAAATCAATTTTTGGATAGCGCGCAAAAGTTGCGTAGTGAGCTAGTTAGCACTCACAAAAAATTTCTTGGATATTAAAAAATATCTAGCCGGCGCTATTTGACATTGAAAAACCGTAAAAAAAGAGAAAAATGAATTTTTGTCGAAATTTTTTTTTAAAAACTAAATTCCAAATATTTTGCTGGAATGCACCGAAAATGTTATATAATGAGCCAGTTCGAGCCCATAAAATGTTTCATTGATTTTAATGAGCATTTAACCGCTCCTTTCCGACATCAAAAATTTTAAAAAAATGAAAAAATATTGAATTTCTTTAAAAACCAATGTGAAAATTATTTTTCAAAATTAAATCATAAACTAATTAATTAAATAGCACTATTAATCATAGTAATTATTATCACGCAATTGTATCATACATTTTCTAGAATTACATATACAGATAACAAAATTTTAAAAAAGAAATCTTCAAATTTGATTTATAATACCTCATGCATAATGAATATTATTTTTTGGAATAATATTGTCCCTTGTTATCAAATGATGGAAGTTCTTTCCTAGCATGAAGTTTTGCACGAATGTATCCATCTCGTGCAGTTTCACCACGAACTTTTATTGCAGCTTCGGTTATTAGTTTCACACAACGTTTCACAGCTTGCGTGTGACAGGGAAATTTCTCGAAAGTAAACTCTGTAGAATGTTCCTTGCACATTTCTTTCGATTGTTGGTCTTTTAGATGCATTGTAAGAGTTGGCTCTGTTACAACACAGTTTGCCCAATCAACTAAATCAACATAATCAACGGCTTCAAAATTGAGTTTAGGACGCTCAAAAAATCGTACACCATCCGAGCTCTTCGTCTTCTTATTTCTAGAGTTCAGAATGCGCCTAACAGCTAATTCCCGAATGTATTTTCTTGAGTCAAACAACATTGTCAACAGTAGCTGTTCAGGATGAGCGAAATATGCATTACTTGAGAGAACTTTGAAAATTATCTCCTTAACGTTGTCTGGAAACTGCCTTCCAAGAGAAATCATTTTCCAAAAATGTTGGGCGCCGTACTGGCAGTTCGGTTTTATTTTTATTTCAAACCACATTGGAGCATAAACTAACATTACATACTTTACAAGTATTGTAAGATTTTCTGATGGAGTTGGAGTGCCTATATACAAGCGTAACAAATGGTTTGCAGATGTCAGCCATCGCGCACGACTGACTGAGTTTGCCTGGGCTACTGTCAGCCACGCTTGAAAGACAACTGACCATCTTTTACGGCAAGACAGATTCTATACAAATATTGTTGTTCAATACTTAAATTTTTTATATCTTCCATGTCCAAAACCAGAAGATTGCAGTCAATTTTATCAAATTTGACCACCGGATTTTTTTACAATCTCTAAGAAGTTGTTCGATAGCTCCAGAATATGAATGTGGCCACTTTGTGCAACCGTCCAATTCCAGTATAAGATGCCTCAAAGGCAACTCATTGTGGACAATGGACGCAAGAGAGGACCCCTTTAATTGCTTAACTCCCAGCTGTGGAAGTGTAGAATTACAGCATTTCTTAAAGAAGAATACTTGCGTTCAATTCATTAATCAGTTTAAAGGACTTCAGAGGATTCATATTTTTTTAATACTCAAGGGCTCTATTTGTCAAATATATATAAAATAGTTATAAAATAATCTTAGGAATAATAGAAGTAGTTGAGCGCCGTTTATTATCCCGAAGAAACTACTGGAACCAAAGATTAAAAAATTAGCATCTTATGTAACTATTTTTTATTTGAGTGCGTGCATTTTTTAAAATTGGCGTACTAATGTCGCATAAAATTGATTGAATTTTCACTGTTTTTTCTAGGTAACGTATTGCGTAACATTTCAGTACTTACTTATTTCGAAACTACTTTTAATTTTTTTTTTTTTTTTCATTTTACCAATGTTTCAGTCTTAAAGGAGCGTAGCTAAATATTCTACGAATTGTATAAAAATCTTTGAGGATTTCAACTAATGCACTGACAGATACTTCTAATGTTTGTGGAAACTAGCTTCAAACTTTTTATTTTTGCCCCCCCCCCCTTTTTTTTTGAAAAAAATGCATTTTTGTTCCTTTTTTCAGTTTTTCAAGGTCAAATAGCGCCGGCTAAATATTAAACAAATTTAGCGAAATTTTTTATGGGTAATAACGGGTCCATATAGCAACTTTTCCGCACTATCCAAAAACAGATTTCCAAAAAAAGTTTTTTCGGCCCACCCTAATATACGTATATGTTTCATAGTAAAAAGAACAACAATTTTAGATCCTTAAGAAAGATACACAGAATATATACATACATATATACATATAATAAAGAAAAACCCTTCAAAACCTTAAATCCAAAAAAAAATAGCATTCTTTCTTTTTGAACATTTTTCCAAGCATAGATAAAACTATGTTTGAAAAAAAAAATGTCTTAGGGGTGTGCTTGAAAGATGATATTTTGAGAATCCACTAATGTTGTTCCGGGAATATCGATTACAAACTTGACATTGACAATACAAGACAAATCTGTCCATTACTGTTTGGGTGCCCATAACTAGCCATTTACCCTCGTTGTCACTTGGAGATAGAATTAATTAATTGTATTCTGAAAATTCTAAGAACTGTGTTTCAGGGTCTTTAGTGGGGAACTATATCTGGGACAAAACCTAATCCGACAGCATTGTGAAGGCTACGCAGATCCTAATCACAGCGTTACAACGCTGCCAGGTTAGTTTTGCCCCAACTATAGTGTTTCCTTAAACATGGAGCAATTACTGTTAAATTTGACTCCTAATAAAAGATCGTTGGACAAGGGCAAATTTTCAAGTAGGGGGCGACTGTTTTTCACCTGATCTCTTACTACGTGTCTATACACCTACTGGAGGTGAGTGGTGACACGTCATTTTTATTCAAAGCAGTTAAATTATAGCAGATTTAGCCAGTGAGGTCCCCTATCACATTTCTTTCATTTTCCGTCCATAGAAGTATTATAAAAATGCGTTTCAGAAATTAATTTCGTAAATTTCAGAGGGAATGATATTGAAATCCGTCTAAAATTCTACTTTTTGGGACTTCAGTTTCCAAAAATTACCGGAGGAAAGTCAGTGAACCCATTTCTTCCCATAACCCGATTAATTTCCTTAACGTTATATCAAAGATGGCAAACACTTTCTTTTTAGAACCACAATTCGGAAAAAAAATTCCGGGGCAATGTCCTTAAAGGGAGGCGCGATCGCCAATCCGTTCTTGCGTATGAATAAATTTATTATATTTTAAGCAAAAGATTAAAAAAAAAAGCTTCTCCAGTGGTATTTAGTATAACAAAAATTAATGGTAGTAAATGAGTCAGTATATCGACTTTAACTGACAATGCATATTCAACAAAGCTAAAACTATCTTTAGTTTCGTTTTTATTCATAAAATGTATAAATGATAAAAGTCTTACTTCATTTGAGGATGTATTTTCATCTATTGCGTTCTCAAGTTCTTCTTAGCTGCCTCTGGAAACGATAGAAACCGAATAGTTCAGAGTTACGAAAGAAAGACATAAAAACATTACAATTTCTACTGTAATGATTTTTTCACATAAAAATATTTTGGCACAAATACATCATTATAACAAAACCAGAGGTTTTAAAAATTCTTAAGTACACATATTTGAGAATTTTCGACACGTCAAGCTATACAGTCGAACTCACTTGTAACGAGCGAAAAGGGACCGCGATATTTTCTCGTCGCAAAAACGGATTTATGAAAAAATCGTAAAATTTCAAACACATTTGCTTCGTGTGACATTTATTTCTGTACAGTACCAAAGAAGTTAGTTAACATGCTTTGAACTGGTCTTATTGTCTCTTTCTTGCTTTTCTGGTTTTCGAGAAATTCTCATAGCTAGAAAATCAGCCATTTGCACCCCTGACTTCCAAAAGAGTTTGAAGCGTTTCTGCACATCAAAAGTCATTGACTATGTTGATCGTGGTTTAGCTCTTTTTTTTTTTTTTTTTTTTGTCATCTGATCATTTGTTATTATCGTTTTCGCTCTCAAGATTGTTTTCACCTGTTTTAGCTTGAATTAGAGCTACAATAACCTCGGAAGTGATAACGTAGGCAGCAACTACTCGACCAGTATTTTTCAAATTTTTCTCCACTCCACAAATTAAAGTAAGATGCAGTGATCACTTGTTCTCTGGATTTATGACTCATCACTTAACTTAGGTTGACTTTGGAAAGTTGAAGGAATTTTTCCAAGAAAGGGTAATTTGAGTAGGAAGCCAATAGAATTTTATGAATCGCAAAATATTGCTCGCTTTAAGCGGATTTTGCTCATTAAAAGCGAGTTATGCTCCCGTAGACTTAACATTGTACCAACCAAGTAATTCTGATTTATTAGTTCAATACAGGTTTTCGTTAAATCAGGGCTCGTTATAACTCGTCAACTGTATTTTCAAGAAGTATCTATGTTTTAGGAATACCCACGTAAAAGAACTACTATAACGCAAGTCGTACGGCGCGGCAGTTACTTTATAAATTACGTTTACTTGCTTTTCACTGAAAATTTACTGAAGCCTTCCAGATGAAAATGTTTCAAACCTAGATACTATTTTAATTCCTGAATATTTTTTCGATGCAGTAAAAAACAGGAAACTAAGTGGCGTTTTAAAGAGTCTCAGTGCCAGGTACGGTAAATGTTTCTGAGCATTCAACGCTCAAAAAATAGCAAACACATCAGCATTTTCATACCTGACAGATAGACTTTCAACATTTTTAAAACTAATGAACGGATGTATTGATAAGTGTATCTCCGATAAAACATGGCGACATTTCTCGTAAATATTTAGAGCAATTACATAGCACTTGTAATATAATTTAATGTGAAGTTCAACACAAATTCAGAGCTGAATTGCGAGTGATGCAATAACAAATCAGATATGGACACCCAGTGGCGGATCCACAGGGGGGGGGGGGGGGCGATTGGGGCGATCGCGCCCCCCCCCCCCCCCCCCAACAGACTTCGTGGGGTTTTTTTTTACTATTAGGTTGCATACCAAAATAAATCGTTTTTGTTTGAACACTTTCTGAAGAATAATTTTTTTTTTTTTCAAATTAAAAATTTATACATTAAATTTTTTTCATTTATGCTCAAAATTTAAATGATAAATGTTAAAAATTGAAAGCGTATTTCCTTCTCAGCGTTTGTTTTATATCGTTCGAAGGTGTAATCATTCCTGCATATTTATAACTGGTGCCATACATAAGTTTTATTTTTGCTCCAGGGGGGGGGGTATTACATATTCCCTTAATTTGCGGTTTTTTAGTTGATTGATATGAAAATACGGGTTTTTTTTTCTCCTTTATCTATTTGATAAATTTAATTATTTTATATATAAATGTGAGTTGATGAAGTCAGTAGCATTGCTACGGTGGCGCGGATGGGTTTGCCCCAGGTGGCACCCGAAATTGATCTTCAACTTTTTTTGAAAAATTTAAATGCTTCAATTCTAAAAAAAATTCCCCAACATTTCAATTTATATTAAAAATTATTTTGCAGGGCGGGGCTAAGCCGGGTGACACCCCCTAGAGTGTGACACTAAAATGAATATGAGAAATTTCGATGTTTCAATTCTGAATTTTATTTCCAACATGAAAAAAAAATATTTTTTTTTCTATCAAACATATTGGTCTCACTAGAAGGGCATTTGAGGCGGCTGGTACTCATATGGAGTGGGGCGGGGGGGGGGGCGGAGACACCCAAAACGCATGTAAGAATTCCGGAAAAATGTAAATACCAACAGAAATTCGCATATGTTTTATAATCTCTCAAATGCATTGGTATCAATACGAGGGAAACGTTTATTTCGGATGATATCCCTCTCGGGGGGGGGGGGGCACAATTTCGTTTTGTTTATGAATATTGTATGAACTTCGTTTCTTTCATCGAACATTGAATAAGGTTTTTTTTCGCCTTCGGCTGATGGGGAGGGGTGAGGGGTGATAGCCCAGATTACCACCCCGGTTGACATCCAAGTTTGCTACGCCACTGATTAAGTGTAATTTAACAATGCTGTAACAGAATATGGTTTTTTAACAGATCATTTTTTTTTTAATTGTTAAAAGATCTTTTCTGTCTCTTGTATTTCGCATTTCCTAGTAAAATCTTATTCAAACAAAAGTAAACTACACTTAAAACGTTTTATTTTGATCCTAAATTTATTTTAATACTGGTTAAATAGTGGAAAATTATGTTTTGTATAACGAAAATTAACCGCTTTATTTGCTTCTGGTTCTATCATAAAAGCAATTTTTGTTACAAGATTTATTTCGATATATCTTTATTTAAACTTTTGTTTCGTGTTTTTTACTGCCGCTATTTGTAGTTATAGTGAACTTTGGTAGTTGCTTGTTTTCATTTTTTCTGCAATCATTAGACATTATTTTTATTCAAAAATGTATTACCGAGGAGATTCATAGAAATGCCTCATAAATCCATGTCATATCGATCTCTGAAAATCCCACGTTACATTAGAATGGTATTTTTTTTCATTCCGTAATAGGATGAGAGAAAATATATAAAAAATGGCGATATAAGTGAATGTATTTCCTTTATTTGTAAGACTCAATTTAAAAGCTCATGAATGATCTTCGCAACAAAATAGCTTTTGTGCGTCCGATACTTTTGAGCGCATGTGAGAACGGATGGGATGGAATCATAGGCGGCTCGTGGAGGCAACTGCCCCTCCTTTTCAAAAACAAAGGGGCACTGCCCCTCCGTTTTTCTAACTTCAAAGTTATAGATCGACTGGAAAATGCTGGGTGCTGATCGATTCACGTGTTTAAAGAAAGAAGAATTGACTTAATAAGGGTACTTTAAATGTTTGTCACGTTTTTTGATGAAGATTAAATTGGAGCTTTGAATCGAAAGAAGGAAGTCTACTGTTGATATTTGTCTCGAGATTTCAGGTCGTGTCCCTAGGGTTTTTTTTTTTTTTTTTTGAGACGATCATTTAACCAACAACAAAAATACCATAGCCCAATTTTATAAAATTTAAAATAAAATAATAAACAAATAAATAAGGGCGCTGCCCCCCTCCCCCCCCCCCCCCCCGTGACTTCTCTGACCCCCCCCCCAAATTTTTTGTGGACCAATCGCCCATGGATAAAATCGCCCCCCCCCCCAAAACAGGCCTCTGGATCCGCCACTGTGGACACCACACTACTTCTTTTATGCTTACTAAATAATATATTGTTACAAATTCTGTAAATAGTAATTATTGTAGGAACGTAACCTGTAAATAGTTTCCCGTAATGAATATACAACCCCTTTTTCATTCGGCTAAATTATACGACCCCTATTTTCTTTCTTTTCATTGATAACGGTCTACTACTTTACAGAAGCGTGTGGAATATTTGAGAAATTTCTTTTCGGTGTATTTAAGCCGTTATCGATGGATAAACAGTTAGTTTCGATTGATATTTCGAACTGATAGCATTTTGCTCTGTTTATAGCGAGGCATTTCGCTGTGTTGTTTTCGTATTTGGAAGTAAATACGTGTGTAAACGTTGAGTTTACGGTGTTGTGTGATAATTGCTTAATTGCTGATGAATAATTTAGCAGTTGTTGAAGATCTTTCCTGTACATAGTGTAAATAAATTTCCTGTGTTTTTATCAAGAACTGTGTTTTCATTTCAAGAAAGTGGAAGTCGCACCGAATCCGTTACAATTTGGCGCCCAACGTGGGGCTTCTTCTGGACTTTCTTTGAGTAAGTGTGACTTTGGACATTTTTTCATAAAGACTTTTTTTGAATTAGGACTTTATTTTTATGGTGATTACTCGCGCAATGGATGAACCATTAAAACAACTTCTTGACGCAATCACCTCTGTGAAGCGTGATATGGCGGCTAATCAAGAACAATTAAAAAGTGACTTGACTGCAAGTTTTACAGCTAATCAAGAACAATTAAAAAATGATATGGCAACTAATCAAGAACAATTAAAAAATGATATGGCGGCTAATCAAAACCAATTGAAAAGTGATTTAACAGTGCTGAAAAATGACCTAGTTTCTAACCAAGAGGAAATTAAAAACGATCTTACTTCGGTAAAGACTGTGATGGAAAATAAATTTAATGAGATAGAGCATCGAGTTGATGCTATTGAAGGAAAGTTTGAGGCAGTTGAAGGCCGATTCATCGCAGTGGAAAATAAAATCGAAGAGAAATTTGAAGAAAAATTAAGTTACGTTGAAGGTCGATGCAATGCTGTAGAAAATAAACTGGAAGAAGAAGATAGAAGATTTCATCTACTTAAAGAAGAGATCTTTAAGGACGTGGAAAGGAGATTGGCGACCGCGGAAAGCAGCGCTGTACAGTT
The DNA here is from genome assembly GCF_026930045.1 of Uloborus diversus. Lineage (NCBI taxonomy): Eukaryota > Metazoa > Arthropoda > Arachnida > Araneae > Uloboridae > Uloborus > Uloborus diversus. Next base: position 53,177,321 of record NC_072734.1, on the reverse strand, counting down.
TGGCGCTCCCACATCGGTTGCTCGACCGTCCATTAAACTTGCCACATTTGATGGGAAAACTTCGTGGCAGGTTTACAAAACTCAATTCATGATAGTGGCGGAAGCGAACGGATGGGACTCTGCTACCAAGGCCTGTCATCTTGCAGCATCCCTGAGAGGTGACGCAGCGGACATTCTCCAGACCCTTCCAGACAGCCAGCGCCTGGATTTCGCCGCCCTCACAGCTGCGTTGGAGCTTCGCTTCGGTGAGAAGCGCCAGAAAGATTTCAGCCGACTCCAGTTGAAGTCCCGTTTCCAGAAAACTGGGGAAACCCTGCAAGAGCTTGCGGCGGACATCGAGAGACTGTCTCATCTTGCTTTTTACGACTGCCCTGCGGACGTTCGAGACAACCTGGCACTCAACTACTACATCGACGGGGTTCGAGATCCGGAAATCCAAAAAGCTCTACGGATGGCGGATGTCAAAGACCTGAATTCTGCCGTTGTGTATGCGATGAGATACGAGGCCGCCCAAGAAGCAACCCGTGTGGATCGCCATCTAATCCGGACTCAGGAAGCTGATGAGTCTGATTCCAGGTCGTCCCACCTCGCTGAACTTGAGAGACAACTCGGTGACTTGACAAGACATTTGAGCAGCATAACAGCCCAAAAGAAACAAGAGCAGAAGTGCTGGAAATGCGGTAGTGAAGGACACCTGCGAAGGAGTTGTCCGGCTCGCCAAGCTACGCGAGGGAAGGAAATCCCCACCACTAAAGCTCTGCAGATTTCCTCTTCTAGTAGTGGCAGTGATGGACTTTTCATTTACGCACATGTAAATGGGAACCCCTGCAGACTGATTGTTGACACTGGAGCCAATGTGACAATCATTAGGACAGATGTGGCTCGTGAATTTGGATTGAAACTGCTGTGGACATCGCCACGCGTAAGTCTCCAGACTGTGACAGGTGACAAAATTGAGATTGACGGTAAAGTGGACTTGGAAATAGTGTTTGGGAATGCCACCTACCATCATACGGCATTCGTCGCTAATATCACGGACCCCTTCATTCTCGGATTGGACTTTTTGAAGAAATATGACTTCACTCTCGACTTCAAGACTAATGAGCTGCACTCGATGAGAGAAGACATAGCCGTTTTCCCTGCAGAGAGTGATGTAAAATCCGCTCATCAAATAATAGCTCAAACAGATTTATCGATTCCCTCAAGGTCAGAATCATTAATACCTGGCTCCCTTGAAGAAAGCAACAGTTTTCGATTTGGACTCATTGAAAACCCTAACCTAAGCAATAACCTAAAAGGAGTGCTGGTAGCATCTACGCTTGTGGACCTTTCCAAGGATGTAATTCCTGTAAGAGTCGCCAACGTGAGTGAAAGGCCAAGGAATATTCGGAAAGGTGAAGTGTTAGCAACTTGTACTCCAGTAAACTGCATCATTAGAAGAATCAATTCCCCCGAAACTGTGTCTTCTGAGTCCTTGACATCGAAGTTAATTGGGAGTGCACCCTTATCGAAAGATCAAAGAACTGCTGCGGAACAATTGGTGGATGACTTTAAGCATCTGTTTTCATCTACATCGGAGGATGTTGGCCGTACGAATTTAACGCAGCATAGGATCTACACTGGAGAACACCCACCTATTAAACAGCATCCAAGACGACTACCGTTCGCCAAGAAGGAAGAGGTTGAGACCCTCCTGAAAGAGATGAAGGAGAATGATGTAATCGAACCGTCATCCAGTCCTTGGGCCTCTCCCATCGTCTTGGTCCGAAAGAAAGATGGCTCCACCAGATTTTGTGTCGATTACCGACGGCTGAATGAAATCACCAAGAAAGACAGTTACCCTCTTCCACGGATAGACGACACCTTGGACACTCTTTCCGGACACAAGTGGTTTTCGACCCTGGACTTGAAGAGCGGCTACTGGCAGGTTGAGATACACCCTGATGACCGAGAGAAGACAGCATTTACAACTGGACAAGGCTTATGGCAGTTTAAAGTGATGCCCTTCGGCCTCTGCAATGCACCAGCTACGTTCGAGCGTCTTATGGAGACAGTGTTAAGAGGACTTTCCTACGAATCCTGTCTGGTCTACTTAGACGATATCATCATCGTGGGACGCAGTTTCGAAGAACATCTGGCAAATCTTAGGAAGGTGCTGCAAAAGCTTAAGGAAGCCAATCTGAAGTTAAGTCCGTCCAAATGTAATTTGTTCCGCCGGGAAGTGAACTATCTTGGTCACATCATCTCTTCTGAGGGTGTGCAAACCGATCCAGAAAAGGTATCTACGGTCAAGAGTTGGAGTCGTCCCGAAAACATCCATCAGCTGCGAAGTTTCCTGGGGCTCTGCACGTACTACAGGAAGTTTGTAAAGGGTTTTTCCAACATTGCACGACCTTTGCATAAGCTGATGGAGAGCAAGCAAAAGTTTGAATGGTCCAAAGAATGCGAAGATGCATTTCTACGACTGAAGGAGGCTTTAACATCAACGCCTATCCTCGCCTATCCTCAGCCTGAAAAATCCTTCATCCTAGACACTGATGCGAGCAACGAGGGCATCGGAGCTGTTTTATCCCAAGAAATTGACGGAAATGAACATGTCATCGCTTACTGGAGCAAATGCTTATCAAAGTCGGAGCGAAATTACTGCGTCACCAGAAAGGAGTTACTGGCCATAGTGAAAGCTGTAGAACACTTCCATCATTACCTCTCTGGCCGAAAATTTCTGCTTCGGACAGATCATGCCTCATTAACTTGGCTTTTGAACTTCAAAAATCCGGAAGGCCAGATAGCCAGATGGATACAGCGGCTCCAGGAATATGACATGGAGATCAAGCATCGAAAAGGGTTATCTCACGGTAATGCTGACGCTTTATCAAGGAGACCCTGTCCTGAGAACTGCCACTATTGTTCCCGAATCGAGAAACAGTATGGAACGACTAGCCCTACCGCCTATCAGGTGACAGTGACTCCAACATCATCAGAACCTGATCCATGGTGTGATGACCAAGTTCGAAAAGATCAACTTGAAGACCCCGACATAAAACCAATTTTAGAGTTCATGGAAAGTGACAGTCGACGCCCTAGCTGGCAGGACGTTTCCATCTTCAGTCCTGCAACAAAAAGATACTGGGCTTTATGGAACTCACTCCATTTACGGAACGGCGTGCTACACCGGAAATGGGAATCTGACGACGGTAAAACAACTAGGTGGCAGTTACTACTTCCCCGATCAAGGATTTCAGATGTTTTGAAAGAAATACATAGTAGTGCGACTGGAGGACATTTTGGTGTCTTGAAAACCCTCAATAAAGTTCGGGAGCGCTTCTTCTGGAGTAAGGCGAAGGATGACGTGGAGAAGTGGTGCCATTCTTGTGACGCCTGTGCTGCTCGTAAAGGACCGAAGAAGAGAAGCAGAGGGAAGCTACATCTGTACAACGTTGGAGCTCCTTTCGAACGAATTGGGATCGACATCCTGGGTCCTCTACCAAAAACTGCTGATGGGAACAAATACATTCTTTTTTCCATCGACTACTTCACCAAATGGCCGGAAGCATATCCCATTCCAGATCAAGAGGCTACCACCGTAGCAGAGACTCTAGTCCAACATTGGATCTCGAGATATGGAACACCTTTGCAGATTCATTCCGATCAAGGGAGGAATTTCATCTCTGCTGTGTTTAAGGGCCTATGTCAAATTTTCGGAATTGAGAAAACTAGGACAACACCACTACACCCACAATCGGACGGCATGGTGGAGAGATTTAACCGCACAATCCTAAATAATCTCTCGCTTATGGTATCCAGAAATCAACAGGATTGGGACAAGAAGCTACCTTTGTTCCTGTTGGCCTACCGCAGTGCTGTCCACGAGACTACCGGATTTGCCCCATCTCAGATGCTCTTCGGACGAGAGCTTCGGCTACCTTGTGATCTCGTCTTCGGTCGTCCTCCGGATGCGCCTGCATCGCCTGAGGAGTACATCCAGGATCTCCAGGACCGATTGGAAGACGTTCATAACTTCGCACGAGTGCGAATCAACATCACGGCGGAGAAGATGAAGACCCGATACGACACAAGGTCTACTGGACATGAATTCAACGAAGGCGACAAGGTTTGGTTATGGAATCCCATCCGACGGAAAGGTCTGTCACCCAAATTGCAGTCGCATTGGGATGGACCCTACAAAGTCCTTAACCGACTGAATGACGTCGTAGTGAGGATCCAAAAATCACCTAATGCAAAACCTAGGGTTGTACATTATGATCGGTTAGCCCCATACTATGGCCATAGTTCATGAGTATTATGTAAACAACCATGGTTGAACACATAAAAGTTGTAGATAATTTTTGCTTTTAATGTTTAGTAATATTTCTTGTTATTATTGTGTTTTCTGTATCTGTTAGTTATTAATTAATGTGTATAATTGTGAACTTGTGATAGAAGTTTGGCACCCTTTCTGGGGATTGTACTGCCCGGGACGTGCAGTCCTTAGGAAGGGGGCAATGTTACAAATTCTGTAAATAGTAATTATTGTAGGAACGTAACCTGTAAATAGTTTCCCGTAATGAATATACAACCCCTTTTTCATTCGGCTAAATTATACGATCCCTATTTTCTTTCTTTTCATTGATAACGGTCTACTACTTTACAGAAGCGTGTGGAATATTTGAGAAATTTCTTTTCGGTGTATTTAAGCCGTTATCGATGGATAAACAGTTAGTTTCGATTGATATTTCGAACTGATAGCATTTTGCTCTGTTTATAGCGAGGCATTTCGCTGTGTTGTTTTCGTATTTGGAAGTAAATACGTGTGTAAACGTTGAGTTTACGGTGTTGTGTGATAATTGCTTAATTGCTGATGAATAATTTAGCAGTTGTTGAAGATCTTTCCTGTACATAGTGTAAATAAATTTCCTGTGTTTTTATCAAGAACTGTGTTTTCATTTCAAGAAAGTGGAAGTCGCACCGAATCCGTTACAATATGCTTTTAATAACTCAAAAGAATGGGTCATTGTTCTATTTTACTAGCGATAGAAGAAATACTTCTTAATTTAACAATTTTTTAGAAGTTTTGTACATGCATAAAAGTATAGTAAACACAGAGGATTGGGTACTTTTCCGCGGTACTTCACTTGGCTAATTTCAAATCTGGGCAATAATTTTTCATTTTGTTCATTGCACTAAATTGTTGATCAACTATTTTAGTAACAAAGAAATAAAAAATAAAATGAAATAATAATTTAAAAAAATAAAAAATTAAATATTTAATAATAATAATTAACCATGAATTAAGAAACCGATTATAGAAAAATAGTAATTGCAAATGTTTACACATCTTTTAACACCAGTAACAGACAGGCGTCCAGTAACAGAGAGTAATAAGTTTAGATTTAAATAATAAGAGTTTTAGACGGGTAAAACTGATGTCGCTGTGGCCTATGAATACGGTGCAACCATCTAGTGTTATCAGAGTAAATTTTACGACCGGGTTGGTATTTACAAAGCAGTGGTGTAAGATTATGAACAGCCACCAGGATGTCAGCTGGTGTTTCGTGTTCATTTAAATTTAATATGGCTTCAATTCAAAAAAAAAAAAAAAAAAAAAACTTTTTCACATTTTGAAGAGAACAAGGGAATTATGTCCATTACTCATCCCTTCCTCAACCTATTTGTTACTGGGTATCACCAGATTTTTCGATGTCTGTTACTGGGGGGGTCAGACCTTTTTTCTTTCGAAATTGAACAAATGAAAATAGAATTAACTAATTCAGAGGATCCAGAAGCATCCAAACGTTAACGTTAGATGAGATGTAGTTGCATGAGAGAAATACAGTTTAAAAATTCTAAATACATTAAAAGGCTCAGAAAATTCAGTTAACCTGAGAGCAATGTCTTAAGCATATCTGTTACTGGTGCGGTTACCCTATAATATCTTACACTGATATTATTAATATTACGGAGAACATATGGAAACTGTTCACACGTGCCCCTAGATATTGTGTTCACTCGTGCCCCATCACCGATCTTAAAACTAACTTGCAAAAAAAAAAAAAAAAAAGAGATAAAAAAAGTTTAAATATTGTCATTGATTCATTTTGATGTTCCCGTAATAGTTTGCAATAGAAAACTAAGTTTAGCTTAAAAGTTTGTTTAATATATATTTTCACTAGAAAAGTCAGAGATAAAATAAAAAATAGCACTTTCTAAAACAAAGAAGTTGTCACCAGAGAAACATAAAATTGCTCATTGCTATAGAAGTTTGGTAAAGAAGTCGGACTATGAATTTATTTTAAATTGCCATTGCGTAATATTGTATCAGATTTCTTGCTTAAGTTATTTTAGTAAAACACATGTGCACCCCCCTCCCCTATGCAAATCATTTCAAATTTAGAAATTTCAATTCCACGATTGGGCAACCACAAATTGTACATTTTGGCAATCTTATGTTTTAAGGGCACTTAGTATTTAAGTCTGAAGGAAATCATTCTTTACTAAGCGGTTTTACTGTATACATTAATAGCAGTTACATTTCCTCTTTCTCATTTATATCGGTATATAGCAGAGACAACAAGATGAATAAAGGGGAAAAAATGCAAAAATAATTTTTAATGAATTTGGGCTTATATTTATCACCTAAGCAACAGCAGAAAAGTAAATTTTATTTTAAATCGTCATTAAAGGAAACAAATAAGTAAAAATTGTACAATGATGCATTTTCCTTACTTGAAAATAGATTGAAATTAAGAAATGAAAAACGGTCTCGCTTGAAATTGTTTCAAAAGACAAAGCAAGAAGCCACAATATTTACTTATTACATAATAACGTCTAGTTTGGCATTTAAACTGTACTCTACTAATAACGTATTTTATATCTTTTTCTCCTACTACCCTCTCTCTTTCACTTTTTTCTTTCTTTCTCTCTTTTTTTTAAAATTTTAACACGAATCGATTTTGAATAGTTTAAACAGATACACTTATTTAAAAAGAAAGATATTAAAAGTTTTGATCTTCTTAAAATAATGTTCTTTTCGAAGAAAAAAAAATCTTTTTCAAATACTGAGCGGGGTTTAGATTTGATATTCAGGCATAATAATTGACTACCCAAGACACAAATAAAAGATTTATAGGAAAAAATAAGGGTTTCTTTTTAATTTTTTTTTTTTTTTTTTCGGTATGTTCCGTACGTGAAAAGTTGGAATATGATGAATTAATCAGACATTTTGTCGAGCTTAAATCGACGAAGATCAGCTTTTGGTATTTGATACACAAAATAATTTAAGTTTAATTCTCAATATAATAAGAAAAAATTCGTGTGAGAGTTTGTCACGTAATGCAAATTGCTTACATAAATGCTTTCTGGAAGCACATATACATTTTTGTACCTCAGCCCATTTGGCTTCTATAAACGGGACAACTATTTAGGCATAGCTCCATGGACCTGCTTAGGGGGAAAATTGGGATATCCCCCCCTCCCACCTTATAATTCTGATTTCAATCGAAGCCATTTAAAAAGCAGGCGTTAAAAAACGGTTCCCAACCAATGGGGAAAAAACACAGGCCCCACACAAATAAGTCTGTGCACAAATGTCGAAAACTAAATTATTGTGGGCACTGTTTCTCATTATAGTTCATTAATAAAAATAAATAGACGCGGAGACCTGGGCGGGTTGCTCGGACTTCCCAGCCCTGGAGTAGGTACAGTGAAACCTGTGTAAGTTGACCACTCGCGGTGCACTACTTTAGTGGTTAACTTACAGAGGTTGATTTATATGATAAGGGCTAACTCAAGGCCTGAAAAAAGCGGTCAACTTAGACAGGTGGTCAACTTACAAAGGTGGTCAACTTCACAGGTTTTACTGAACTACTGTTTTCGAGCAGGGTCGTAATCAAACTTGTGTTTTGGGGAAGGATTACCAAACACATATTTCGAGAAATCTATATGATCAATCAAACTTGATTTTATTCATGTATTCTACTGCATTTTGTTACAATTTTAAGAAAACGTAAAAGATAACGTACCCATGTAATGAAGGAAAAAATCTGATGTGTACACTACATACATAACTTTCTTGTACCCCTATTTATTGATGTTTTTTCGATAACTCAAGAGAATAGATACGTGTATTCATTACACCATTCGAAATAGTACTTCTTACATTCAATTTTTTTGACAATAACAAAAAAGTATGTTAAATATAGAATTTGTCCCTTTCAAAATCAAAGAATTTCGATGTTTTTGAATCTGTAGGAAAACGCTGAATTGTTTTGTAGGAAATGATGTTCGCAATAACAACAAAATAAATGTTGCAAATACAACACTGAGTTTAGTTTTTTTTATGATAAAGATTCCATTTTTCAAATGAAATTGAAAAAAAGAAAAATTGAATTGAAAAAACCGAAAAAATAAATTAGTAATAATATTTTTTTTCATCAAAAATGAATGATGAAAAGCACTTTTGAAATGCTTTTGAAACATTTTGGACGGAGTTTGAACACTAAAATCCCAATTCTTAAATATAGCCCTCTCTCGAGTAAACATAATCTACACATAACGGTTAAGGCTTACCTGACCTATTATTGGGATTTAGGCGAAGAACGTCCATTTAAACAGGGGTGCCCCCGGTTCAATGGTGCAAACTCCCCCCACCCCTCCCCCTCCCCAAAAATTCTTTTAAGTTTTTTTTATTTTCTTAACTTTTTTTTTAAAAAAAATTAAATTTTTTTTTTAAATATTTTTATTTATTTATTTATTTTTGATTATTATTATTATTTTATTACAAAAGGTTTGTGCTACGCCAATGACGTACACACCACACACACACAAACTAAATAAATAAATGAAATGAAATATAAACAGAATAAAATAAAATAAAATAGGGTAACTACTTTAGTAGTCGGCCACAGAGCCATACAACTGCTTATAAATAGAATATGTATAATTCAAAATCGGATATGATGCATTCCCACATTCCTTTACTTGTCCCCAATTATCATCCAATATCAGTGAAGTTCTAATTACCTTTCATTAACTAGTAATAAGTCATTTTATTTCAAATGGTGTGTCCATCATCCTAGTTTGCGATTCTGTTTATTTTTTGTTAAGAAGACACATCATCTTTAAAGGTTAAGTACCCATCTTTTTATCGTTCTGCTGTAAATTTGCTTTTACTTATGTTTTAATGGATTGTATATCATAACGCTTCAATTGAAAAATAGAATCCTTCTTAGACTCAATTAATTATAGAGGGTTGGCCGACCACTGGGTACTGAATTTTTATGCATTTCCAACAGTCGGCCACAGTAGATTAACCGCTGGTTCTATAGTGTTGTTGCTGTACCCAATAGTCGACTACGTACTTAATAAGAATTTTCTAAAGTTCATAAAATAGTAATTAAAATAAAGTATTGAGATAGTGGCAATTTAGCTGTTTTGAGTATAAAATTCCTTTGTAACGTTATTTCTTCAAAAGAAAATGTTTAAATTCTGTACCTAAACATTTTCTGACAAATAGAGTCGTTTCATCATTTTACTGCTTCTAATGTTGGTTTTAGTGAAGAATTCTCAAAAACGGGGTTGAAAATAGGTTGTAAATTCCGTCTGTCGTTGCGTTTAGAATATAAGTTCTAATACTCAACTTGTCATTACTAAATGGCAGTTTATTGTTTTTTTTTTTTTTTAAATCAAATCATGATGCGTTGATGAAAGTGATAAAACAAATGGCTTCAATAAACGAATGACTTCAATTAGCATTTAATCAACATTTTAGTTTATTCATTGTAATGTTCTTGTTGAAAGCTGTAAGATTATCTTCATGACAACCCCCATTTCTCAATTTCCATTTACCCACATACAAGACGGTCATCTAGGCAATAGGCAAGAGGGAGGGGGGGAGGCAATTGACCCTCTGTATTTTCAAAACAGAATTTAAATCTGCAGTTTGATACCTTTTTTCTTATAAAATGCACTGAATTCATACCTTGGGATCCCACCACCCCCATGAGAAAAACTTTGAAAATACGGACCTGCCAACATAATTCGTCTTACTCCAGTTCTTTCACAATAAAAGTACCTCTTTTATGATACATTTTGTTTTAGGTGTGCCTACGATTGCCAATATTTTAAGTGGTTTTTGAACGGATTTTTACTCGCTTTGTTTTGAGGTGAAATTGTTTCAAAAACTATAATTTTATGTTCCGTGTGTTGATGTTTCGTTTTATTAAACATGAACCAGTCAAGCGTCAATCGTATTGATCATTAACCTATTAAGCGCCAAGTCTCCCATTTTGGGAACCTTCAATTAAGATTTTTTTCTTCATCTAGTAATTAAGATATCATTTTGAAATTTTTTAAAATGAATGGTATAGAACCAAACTTAACTGGTAATTTTTTCAAAAACGTTTGGAATGTAAATTCTTTTTTAAAAAAATTTTAAATTTTGCGAAAATTTCTTGTTTTTGCATTACACGGGGAAAAAATTCCCTAAAAATAATAAATGCAAATGCAGGAAATTAGGAACATGGAATATGAAGCTCAACAGACCTTTTTTCAAATCACAACAAACAGGGGCCAACAAGAATAATTTAAAGGAGTTTTAGAGGACTTTATTTACTGAAGTCCCAAAATGGGAGACTTGGCGTGTTCTGATTAGCAGAGCAAGTCATGCCCAGTAGAAATCGTCTTCACCCATTTTGCATGAATGAACTCTTCCCTTTTTTCCCACAGCCCCCCTTTGTAGTTTCTCATTGTAAACACTTTTGCTGTTCAAGGTCAAGAGTAGGTGCTTTTATCAAAACAAGTAACATTCCATTCGTTTAGAAGAAAGTTCTGAAAAAACAGGGGTGCCAATCCTCCCTAAGGAGGATGACGCATATCTCTGAATTTCTACAGATCACGAAAGAGATTTCCGTAAAAAGAGTTCAAATTCCCTTTAAAACTATTCCTCAGCCCTCCATAAAAATATTTTGTAGCTCAGTCAGCTCCATGCTCCCCTCCCCCTTGAGGGCACTCCCCTTTCAATTAGGGAGGTTGAATTTCAATAGAGAAATTTCCTCACCTTTTTTTTTTTTTTTTGAAATCAAAAATGTAGTAAGAACCTTTGACTTTGCTTCAAACACTATTAAAATAATATATTTTAGCTTAAAATAAGATGAGTGCAGTATCACTTGCTTGTGAATCGCCAAATTCCTTTCAGATAGTTGAGAAAAACACTAATCGAAATCGTTTAGATCACAGATAATGCGATAACTGTCTCACTCTACATTTTTACTATTTATCCTAATTTGTTGGATGAAATCGGAGAAACTATGATCGTTGATAATTCTTCAATGCGAAGTATGCTAGACATTTATCTCTAAAAACATTATGATGATGAATAAATCATGACATCAAACATGTTGTGAAGCAACCGAAATGTTGACTGCAGAAAAACACTTGCCCATAATAACACAATTACACCGTCTTTTTGCTAAAAGGTAGTAAAATGTGTGGGAAACGTTCCGTTTTGTACAAAAATGTATAAGAAGAAGGAATGCAACAAAAATGAAAACCAGACACGGAATGATGTACGGGCAGAGGGAGGGGGGAAGACGTTCTTAAGGGCCCCAACGGCTCAAGAAATTGAAAATAACTAGCATACTAATACTTATTAATGTTGCAAATATACACTGCTAGCCTCTGGGGCTGGCCTCCACAGCTTTTGTTGAAAGGGGGCCCAAAATGTATAGCTTTGGGTGTCACGAAAACTTAAAATTCTGCATTTTAAAGCTTGAATATGTTAAATATGTACATAAAATACCAATACCTAGCCATATTAATTACATAAAAACGATTTTAGGGCTTTCTAATTGGATTTAGCCAGAAATTATTCAAGTATCAACATAGTGTCAGAGATATGTATGTTGTCCCCATTAAACGCCAAGTCTCCCATTTTGGGACCATACCATATCTCGTAACCTAATAAATATTTTTGCGAAATTTCAGCTACAGATGATTAGAGATGTATATTGAATATCAAAACACATGAAAACTTAAGTATTTTCAATGTGGTTCATATAGCGGCGCTTAATGGGTTAATTCCCTCTGTATTGATCATTAATTTTAGTTACACTTTTATTCAGTCTTCATGTTAGCATACAGAGTTTAAACTTTTTGCGGCAGGGGCCGGGGGGTGGGGGGTGGGAGGGAATCTACGTTTTCATACTTTCAAAATTCCTATCCCAAAAAATCCAAGTCTTTCTCATTTTTTAATTTCTATTTTCGCAGCAGATGATATTATTTAAGTAAGTGTTGTAGAATATAAATCATAAAAAGATTATTGCATGTGATGCATATCCAAACTGGTTGCAAATTGAAAAATAATATAAACATACGAACGGATGTTTACGAAGACATCAAGAATGCAGAATTATTTCGTAATTACTGGGATAATTAATTTGTAAGTACAATGCTATGCTGTAAGTTTCGCATTAAATTTTGTTTAAATTTATTCCCTCATACGCCATGAGAGTAATGAAAATGAAACGGTCGACTATTGGGCACTTACATGGCCGAGCACAGGATTTCTATATGGTCGACTACTGGAGCATTTTCTCGTATTAACAATAGGTTAGATTTTTTAAAAATAGTTTTATTTCTGAAACAATTTAATGAATCATTACCAGAAAGGTATAGCCTAAAGCCTTACAATGTTTTTGTTGGTGCATTGATTGCTGAAATTTATAGGTTAACAAAAAACAGCAATCGCTGTCTTAAGTGGCCGACTACTGGAGCTCTTACCCTATAATAAATAATTTAAATTTAAAATAAATCAATAAATAAATTTGAATTAAAAAATTAAATAAACAAACCCTTCCCCCGCGCAAATTTAGATAGCGCAACTTACGACATAATACCTCCCTGTGAACACCCCTGCATTTAAACTTCGAGTTCATTATCTGAGCTAGTCAAACTCAAAAACCCTAGAAGCAATTCCATGATAGTGACTATGATTCTGATAATGATAGTATGTCTTTTACTGTAGGCATTTTTGAATCAAATTGAAAAAAAATTAAAAAAAAAATAAATAAATAAATAAAGTTTTTGTTTAAACTTTAACAACGTACTATTGTAACAATTCGTTTCATGATAACAATCCAGACTGACTAATTCTTCGAAGGTTTTCTTTACTTATTTATCCCTTCTCCTAATGACCACTCCTTTCTTCTCCCTCTTCTTCTATGATGCCGCTGGAGATGGAAGAAACAGACCACTGCTCACGGCTCTTCTTTCCCTCTTCAATCCGACACAGTAGTGTCGCTGAATCAGCGAACACTTGCCTCAAAAAAAAAAAAAAAAAAAAAAAAACTTCTGGTGTCTGTGATACATCATTTTTGGAGTTATGTAGAAAAGAGCTGGTGTGAGGGACGTATCTAATGTCATACATTCTCGACTTTGAGGAATTTGTTCATGTGTCGCATATGTGTTTAGAGAAAACGTTCACTAAACAGCTTTTTCATTCGACTTTCACTTCGAGGATTCCAAAAAATAACAACATTTAAAAGCAGCTGGGGATTAAGGAATAAACAAAATTGAATTCGGCGTTTTGTTTGTTTGTTTTAGTACGTTGTTCGTTTTAGCTAACCGGCTACACATACATACATACATAGAGGCAGGGGCGGATACAGACTTCCATTTTGGGACTACCATACTGAAGAATGACCCCTCCAACCCATGAACGAAAATACGGTTTTGGTACTAAAAATTTCTGAAAATGCCTAGGGTTCCATAAAAAGCACCAAATCAGCCAGGAATAAAATACTTAGTGGAGGATAAACGTGACTAATTAATTTCATAAGCAATGAAAAGAAGCAATATTTCAAATATTTGCTTTAAAAAAAGAAGATAATAAATTGAAAAAAATAAATGAAATCGTTTACATTTTATTCATCAAGTGCTTGAAAACAATGTGGACTCATAATATTGTCGACGGTTTAGGTGGTGAATGACCCCCAGGACCCTCCCCTTGTATCCGTCACTGCATAGAGGACGGCGAACAAAACGTCTTTTCCTCCAAACAAGCAAAAGAAATATTTACAGCACAAATAGCTAAAGGAAACAGCACCTAGGGCACCGGTGAGAATCGAACCCAAGTTCTCTGGCATACAAATCGAAGCTTCTACCACATACCACATATCCTACGTCCAATTTCTTATTCTCAACGTCGTGGCGAGGGATATTTAGAAGTCAAAAACTCCTCCAGAATCCATAGATTTCGTCCATATGCAAAATTTTAGGGGGGGGGGGGGCTCAGATATTTTCCCCATGGTTTAGCAGGATTTTTTTCTCCATAGAAAACGATTTCAGTACAGATTATATTTATTAAAATTTGCCATTTTTAATAACTTATTCATTAATTGCTGGAGAAGAAATGTTTTTACATTTTTGCAAAGAAAAAAGTACTAAAAGCAAGGAAGTTCTAATTTCAAAGGGGGGGGGGGGCTTGAGCCCCCTCTTGCCCCCCATATGAGCGCCCTTGGAATTGACACTAATTTCGAATCATCACAACGTTGTTTATGTACATGTAAGGACAGGTATTGACGAACCTCCTCCCTCGTCCAGAAGGTAAATTCTAGCTGAGAACAAAATAGATGAAATAGGAAGAAATGGACAAAATGAAAATACCTTGATCTGTTTATTTAATACGGAAAACTATTTCTATGATGTAATAACATTATTGTATCACACTATTAAATTATGTATCAATGAGAAAATACTTTTTATTTAATAATTTATTTAATCATAAGGATTGCGTATTAATTATAATATAATATTATTTCAGAAAAAGTTAATTGCGTATTTTTAAATACAGTTGCTTCATTGGTTCTTTTATAAAGTTTACATCTATGGCATTACCCCTTTTATTTACAATAGAGAGCAGCTTCCATCTTCATATTTTTTGCATTTTGCTTGGATACTATTACTCGGTGAACTTGTATGGATTTTCTTTTCTTGACTTTTAATTGTACGTATGGAGGATTCACTCATACCGTCATACCTAACTGTTGTGCTACAATTCGAAGCATTTTTTGGTTCAGCTTCAGCTTTTCGAGAAGCTTTACCTTTTCTTTAATTGTCAGAATCTTCACCAACTTCAGATGAAACAGCGCTCTTAGGTGTCGTTATATTTTGTTAACTTTCGCATTTAGAATGAAACAAATTAATGGAAAATGAGAAGTAGTTATTTGTATAAGCGATAAAAGTCTAGTACGGTGTGAGTACTTCTGCTCTCAGTGATGCTAAAGGGATGAAGGTCCATTCACGAAAAAACCTTACACACCGCGGTCCCCTTTCGAAAATTTCCATGTTGCGGGTGAGGAGTTCGCGCTTAGCTCAAAAATTCTTTACTGTTGAAAAAATCGCGTTATAGCAATTTCGCGTAAGTCGGATCGCGTTCTAGCGGGAGTCGATTGTATTTCTGACAAATTGACGCGCAACATAAACAGTAATATACGTAGACATTATTCAAATAAGAAAGAACGTTCCCAGGAAAGCGCATTTCCTTCATATTCCTTAAGTAAATTACTAACATATTTCTTTATCTCCACAGCATAACTACTTGCACATTTCCTGAAATCTTTGAACAAGCACAACTAATTTACAGGTAGGGAAAACTGATGCAATGTGGATCAGGGCAGTGCCATACCTAGGATGGAACAAGCTGGGCCCTTGCCCATGGTGGCAATTTCTCGGGTGCGGCTAATTCACCCTGTTTCTGTCTTTCTTTCGTTGAAACTTAGAAGAGTTAAAACTTGAGGAAAGATGGGTAAGGGCGGCAGTTTCAAAATTTGCCCTAAAGTGGAAAAATCGAAGATCCCGTACTGGATAAAGGTCCTAAGTAATTGATCATTGTATTTAAAAAGGTTTTTTTTTAATGGCACCATTTCATTGGTATTTTGGTAAAAAATAATGTTGTATTCATGTATCAAGATACAAGGTCAGAAATCGTATTGCGGGCAAGAAAACAACGAACGTAAACAAAATGTGTTGAAGTATTTTACGATAAGATAGATTACTTGTAAAATAAGTGTCCAAGATCTGCGAATGTGCGTAAATTTCATGACAAGTAAGAAATAAGTAGGATAATGTAGGGCAAAGTGAAACGATAAAATATTTACTATACTTTTAGAGCAACATATCTGGTAACATTTTAACTATGCATTAATACATCTAGTGTATTGCAGTCAGGAAAAAAGTCACCTCTGCAAACCAAAAAATATGACAATAAAAGCAATTTTCAAAAACTGATACTTACATTGCTTTTTATTTTAGTGTAAGTCAACAACTATTTTTGTTACTATTTAAGGATAAAGTTATTGAAAAAATGTTTTAAATTTTAATTGAGATCGACCTGATATTCGGTGCTGCATTTATTTGTTTAACATTAAGTAAATTTGTATTTTAAAACATTTGTACAGTTAATCAAGTGCATGCGGGGAAACGTGAATGGGGCAATGTGAAATAACTCACTTCATTTACTTATTCAGTCCTTTATCAAATCACTTACGTATTCAATTATTAACTATTTCATTTGCATTCCTTCATTTAATAATTCCTTTATATCTATCTATTCATTCTCTTATTGATTCACTATTTTATTCACTCTATTACTTTTTATCATATCGATTAATTTTTTTATTTATTCGTTTATTGTTTCATTTTCTTTTCCTTTATTGATTCAAAATTTTATTTGCTCATTATTAATTTGATCAAAAATATCTTACAAATCGAATAGAAAATATGTCATCACAAAAAATTTCATTTTTCACTTTTCCATATGAAAAAGAAAGTGAAATAATTCCACCTTGATTTGAAAGTACAAATTTACTGCCAAAAATTAAAAAAAATAATGTTTCAGTGCAAGCTTTAATGTAAAATATCTTGTCAGTTCTTTATGTATCGTAATTTTTAGAACAAATTTTCGATATGTTCATTTTGTAAGAAGTAAGTTATCTCAACTATTTCACCTTGCCCTACATTCTCCTACAGAAAACAACTTAAAAACATGATACTTAGCTATCACTAAATATACAAAGGCAAAAAAAAATATATATATATTAATTTGAATTTTTGGCATCTTGAATTCAAATTATGTTTTTCGCAATCACGAACGTGTGTGTGTATGAATGCGCGTGTGTGTTTGTGTAGGCGCATGTGTGTGAGTGTATGTATGCATGTGTCTGCGTGTTGTGTATGCAGTGCTTGCTGTGCGTGTAGGCTTTCATCTGTGTGTGTGTGTGGGCGTTCGTGTGTGTGTGTGTGTGGGCGTTCGTGTGTGTGGGCGTTCGTGTGTGTGTGTGTGTGGGCGTTCGTGTGTGTGTGTGTGTGTAGGCATGTGTGTTTGTGTCTGCGTGCTGGCATGAGTGTGTGTATGTGTAGGTGTTTGAGTTTGTAGGAGTGTGTATATGCGTGTGTGTATAGGATATGGACGCAACCTGGAGAGAGTTTTCGCAAGAGGAGCAGTATCGTGAGGCGGCCGGTCGACGGTGATGCTGCTGAGGGTGCTGGCGGGAAGATAAAATCAGCGTAACATCAAAAACAATCAAATGAGAACAATAAGCAATCGTGATTGCTTAAAAAATAATAATAATAATAAAAACTACATCACAAGCGAAACAGTGGAAAAGAGTACAATTAATTTTTTTCGAATGAGTGTTTCTAAAATGATGATATTGTTTCGATAAAATATAGTTGTAGGATTATTCCTTATCATATTTTGTCAAGACAAATAAAATTTTTACCTTATTGTCTCGAAAAAAAAATAGAAGAAAGGTAAAAAGAGTAGTATTTAAGAAAACGTAGAACGATGTAATATATGCAAAGTCTACAGCACTGTAATTATATTGCATGTACTTAGAAGTGTATGCAATCATGGGGAACAGTTCAATGTTAAGTAGATCCTCCATGAGCTACGAGGAGAATGTTGATACGGTTCCACATAAAGATATCTGAATGTACTCCTACCAGCCAGAGGCCAACAATAATTTCCTGTAGTTTTAGCTAAAGAACACGTCCCTGTAGTTTTAGCTAAAATACACTTTCCTGTAATTTAGCTAAGCCTTCTTAGCAGCAATTTTGCACCCATTGTATACCAACAATTTTCAATTCAGGGTCAAACTCAGTAATTTTGTTGAACTTTCTAGTCTTCGAGCAAAAAAAGGTCAATGAACTTCTTTTTCTAACAATGTGTAACATT
Source organism: Uloborus diversus (assembly GCF_026930045.1). Lineage (NCBI taxonomy): Eukaryota > Metazoa > Arthropoda > Arachnida > Araneae > Uloboridae > Uloborus > Uloborus diversus. The sequence continues at coordinate 53,159,092 of NC_072734.1, read as the reverse complement.
TATTTCATAAAATTATAACTCGTAAACTATTTACTTTTTGAAAAAAATCTTAGCTCAAAACTTTTGCATTGAAAAAGAGTTCCTTCCAAACAGGAAACTAGTGTCTGCATTTCTCTGCATATTTGAAGATTTGACATTGTTATATTTTCTTTTAGATATAACGATGCTTGTAATATTTGTTTTGTAAATTGAAAAATAATTTTTAAAAAGTGTAAGAAATTCTAAATGATCCACTTTGGGCAATCTTCTCACCGTGATCTTTGATAGCGATCAGTTTTATTCTTCAGGAGAAAAAAAAAAAACAGTGTCTTATTTAGTTATTGTTGTTATTAGTGTTATTATTATTATTATTATTATTTAATTTTATTATTATTTTTTAATTTCTGAATTTATTTATTTATTTTTATTTTATTCTTTTTTTTTTTTTTTTTTGCAATTAGTGGCCGCCGCTCATATGAATCACGTTTGTTCTAAACAGTTTAGATTCCACAAAGCAGCTGATTCAATAAAGCTAGATTTTGTTCTGTTTTTGACAATATGATTCATTAAAGCGGTTGATTCAACAAACCACTGATTCAATTAACCGGCGTCCACTGTATTACAAGAGAAGTAACTGCTGTATTTTTTAAAATCGTTCTATGGTGAGGCAGAAAGGGAGCTGAGTAGCAAAGTAAGTACGTAAAGTAAAAACGAAGGCTTTGAGGAGGGATTAACATCTCGTGTAAAAGCAACAAAAAAAATCATAAATATTAATCACGCTTTTAAAGGAAAACATATTCGAAATAATTTTAAATGAGCTTTTCATGAAACTTGACCAGCAATTCGAATGCAATTGCTTTCCGTGACGCAGCTGCTTAGGAGAGAAAAAAAACGTACCTCTTTCTTTAGAAAAGAAATGAGTCGGAAAGGGTTTCGCATCATGAATTCGCTTTTATATTTACAAGCAAAAAAGTCTTTGATAATCTAAAGAAACTATTACGTTTAATAGAGAAATAAATATCGTTTACACTAAACATTTCAGTGGCACTTCATAGAATTTTCTTAAAATTAAAGCATTATATATATATATATATATATATATATATATATATACATATATCACCAGAAAAAATGTAAAAGCATTATTAAGCTTAATGCAACTCTATTTTCATATCGGAAAACTTGGCGCGCTTTCATTTTACATTAGCATTCAGAAGGTTGCCACTTCTTTTTTTCTCGACTGTGAAATAAACAAAATTTTGTTTTTGTTTTGAGGTAAAAATTTCCCCTTTTGATTATTGTTTGACAATTCATCTTCTTCTTCTTCTTTTTTTATTATTAAACGATTATAGTGGTATTTATGGAGGGTTGCGTTTAATTTACTCGGGAATTTTTGATTCGCCGTTTTTTTCTTTAAGTTTTGACAGGAAATTTTACAGTATTTTTTTTTCTCTAATTGAAGCCTGATTGTTGAACATGAGTCACTTCACATAGCTTTTATTTTCGCGGAAGACCGTGCCAAGCCGGGCAATACAGCTAGTAGACAATTAAATCAGAACAAATTTTTTATTTTCTTAGTTTCATTTTTATTTTCTTCAGTTATTTATTTTTCTTTGTGGATCATTCCAAAGTTTTTAAAGAAGTCACTACTATTTCAGAAAGTCAAAATATCGAATTCGTTTGTTAATTTAGCTGTCATTTAAGTTTAATTGAGCAGATTAATATCGATTATTAACCTTCGGTCCACAAGTGGCTCAAAATAGAATTTTAATTATTCCTTTTCTGGAGAATAAATCCTATCTGATGGTAAAATAAGAATCATATGTTTTAAAAGTTTATGCCATCCTTTTAAGATAATTCCCATAAATTAAATTCCCATAAATTGTTATTAAAGTTCGGCAACACTGGAGGGTGCCCTCATTCGCACTTGTTATATTTTGTTTTTCCCTTCCTTTTTTAAACAGAACATGGTTTTATAATTTTTTTTAAAAAATGTTTTATGATTTTTTCCAACTTTTATTTACTCATAGATAATAAGTACAGTGACTGCTTGACCTTATATTTAAATATTGTTTCACAAACGATTGTGAAAAATGTCGTTGTTGGCCTAATTAGCTTTTTTTTTTTTTTAATGTCTAGAAAAGTTATTTTCCAAAAACAGAAGGAAAAAAAACTGTCGACGAAATGTATCCCAATTTTTACCGTTTGCGCAAGTCAAAACAGTTGAGAAACGTCATATTAAAAACTAAATTCAAAAACAAAAGATCAAAAGCATTGAAAAACTAAAATGATATTTTCATGGCAACTACTCGAACTAATAGGTTTGAAGCGTAATACTATGTGGAAAGGTTTCAATAACTAAGAAAAGTTTAAACAAAGGCTTAGATCAGTGTTACCCATCCACCCCTCCCCCTTTTTCGCTACTATGCCTCACTTGAAGTTTTCTAAAATACTTATGTTCCCCATTTATTAAATACACGATTTTTAATATTATAAAATTGAAATGTTCTTAAGAGACTTGAATGATGAGGAAAAAAAAAAAAAAACACTCGCAAAACATTGAGAAAATGCAATAAGTAAATTTTTAAAACAAATAATTGAGAATAATTCAAGTGCAAAATAGGTGGAATGAAAAATTTAATAAATTTATTTGTTAGAAATTATTTACTTAGATTTAGTAAGACCATTGCGCTGCAAAGGTATTTTATACCAGGTTTCAATTCAGTTAACTTAAATCTCATGTCTCAACGTTTAATTACATGAAATCTAATTTTTTTTTCCTTCTTTATTTTTACATGTTTTCACTTTTCAACAGAAAATCTTTTATGGCACTGTATCTGCGTTCAGATAAACATTAAGACGGAAAGGTAAAAACAACTCCTTGAAATCAGAAAGTAAAACGTTCAGATGATTGACAGCAACAAGTATAGCGGCACCAGTAACTTCATGTTTTTAGAGTAAATGAAAGTTTTCAAAAATTTTTTGCAGACCTTTGTCTGCTACAACTCAACAAAAGTACTGAATTCAAATACAATACTTTCGCTTTTGCATCGTTTTTTTTTTCTCCTTGAAGTTTTTTATTCAATGCAATTAGTTTTTCAAAGATATTGACTCAATAACAAACAAAAGCCCTACCATCAACAGTTAGCCAATTTTTTAATTAAAGTTCGTCGCGTAAAAAATCACTGCAGTTTGTTCTATAAGTCATATTTCATTTCAAGCAGATACCTTTCGAGAACCAACTTCAGTGTGCAGTATAAATCTCGTAAACTTTTGCTCGAAAGAAGACATAAATGATGCATCTCATTAAGTAAACTTTAGAGATAGTAGTTTAATAAAATTTCAATCAATTCTTCATTTTCCAAAAATTGTTAAAAACTTTAATTTTTTGAATTTTTTCTCGAAGAAACATGAAAAAAAAAGGGAAAAAAAATTATATTTACCTAAATGTAATACTTACACTACAGTTTTTTTTTCTTAACACGAAATGAAAGGCGTTAAATTTGGCACTTGATCTAATAGTATTGATACACTTAATAACTAAATTTAGTGTTTCATTTAAAACACAAAAAATATTTTTTAGCTACGTATTCCCTGTGAGAGAAGTATTTTTTGCACGGCTGCTCAGTCGGATTCAGAAGTCGAAGGCTTAAAATTCCAAGATCCGGAGTCGGCGTTGGGCTGATTTTGGGGTAAAGGAGTAGGAGTCGAAGACTCTAAATTTCATGGAGACAGAATTTTACCCTCTATGGTATGTTTGTGATTAAATAATATTATGAGCCAGGTTATCAAATTTTATGTTCCAGAGCATAGAAGAAGTGTTACTCAAAGTTAGTTCCAAATTTTATGACCAGGTACAGCTTGGAAAAAACTGTTAGACATTATACAAAGATCTTAACGTCGCAATGAAAGAGTAAAAACTGACAAGCCTAGTTTAATCTAACCAAAATAATAAAGATAAACATGCAACATCTTAATTAAAACAGCACGTGAAAAACCAAAATTCTTTCTAAATAATAAGAATGTGAACCAGAGTCTCTGATTTAATGTTGAGCTGCAACTTAAAGCTCCAGTTTCAATTTTTGTGACCAGAAACAATTTGGAAAAACTGTTAGACGTTATAACAGATTTAAAAGTCGCAACGGCAGAGTAAAAATAAACAAATCTATTGTATTCTTGTGAAAATACTAAAAGCAAATACTACATCAAACAGGTAATTCTCACATTTTCAGCAAACCTTAGAATGAAACAACCAAAAATGTGTTTAAATAATAACAAAATGAGAAGGTTCTCTATTTCGACGCTTCTACATAAATGGCATAAAGCTACGATTGAAATTCGTGACCCAATATAATTCGGATAAAGCTCCGAGACATCATATAAGTGTTTAACATCGCAACGAAGGGAAAGAAAAAGACAAATCTACAGTCTCTCATAAAATAATGGAGGTAAAAATGTGATGAGGCAAAGGTAAATATCTTACAATTTAAGTATAACCACAGCATGAAACAACCGAAATTGTTACTAATAACAATATGAGCCATGTTTTCTATTTCAATGTCCTGAAAAATGTACTAAAAGCTCAAGTTTCACCTTTCGTGACCAAATTTTCAAAAACTGTGTCATTATATAAGTGCTAAACATCGCAGCGAAAGAGTAAAAATAGACAGACCTACTTTACTCTCATCCACGAGGTACGATCCATACTGGAAGACCGACGACACACACCCCATGTTGAAATGGCATTCAAGACCAAATTGGAAGAGTATAAAACCGAACTGATGCAAAAACACTATCTTCTTCTTAAGAAATAACTGCGTGCTCAAGTCTGTCTTTCCTCCCTCACGGTTTCTGATCTGAGTGCCAGGAGTCCCTCACATTCGGCAAATCCGACACAGCGATAAAGATGATGGAGGGAAAAAAGAAATCTTCCAACTTTCTCGGAGTCTGGCCGGGCCGGCGTGGCCCTGATTTTTCAGATATCTTCGCGTTTCACTTTTCTTCCAGCGAGCAACGTCCTCATCCTTTTTCAAAGGAAGAGTCTATGCGATGTGCAAAATCGGTGTGCTGGCAATCGGAAGAACTAGACTGTTTTGCCAGCCAGAGAATCGGGGGAAGTGATGTAGTGATGTTTCACTTCCTGCGGAAGTCACCATTTGAGAAGATAGTTTTTTCTTCTTCGTGCTCTTATTTCTGTGGTTGGATCCAGGAAGAGAAGAATGATTAGCTGCTGTATGTCCAGGACTGCGGAGTCGTGCAGTCTGGTGTCGGAGTCGGAGTCAGGAGTCGATGACTTTTAAGCTCAGAAAGCCGGTGTCGGAGTCGAATATTTTCTCTCTGATTCCACAGCTCTTCAAGGACTGCGGAGTCGGAGTTAAATTAACTAAAATTCCAGGAGTCAAGAGTCAAAGTCTACGTTTTCTCTTCAAAACCGCAGCACTGTATAGCCTGCTTCAATTTTCACTTTTTTCCAAAATCATTTTATGGTTTCAAAAGATCCAATGTGTCAACAAAATTAAAAAAAAAAAAAAAAAAAAAAACAAGACTACCAACTGAATTTAAATAATGCTACAAAAAGAAGTCACTAGAGACTCAGTTTTCCCTCTAATACAACCAACTATTTTTTGTAGATTTCACGAATAATTCAAAAAACTGCATTCACTCTGTCTTTTTTTTTCTTGTGGAGATCATTAGTAAGAACATTTCGGAATTATATTCTATTTTTAATGTTTTTGTTAATGCTTGAGTACCACAGTATTGGTCATTTCCAAAAATAACAGACGAATGGTTTGTGTCAAACTTGACAGTGTCAAACTTTTTTTTTAAAGCAGTAAAGTTGGAACCGTTATCAGGGTCTCTTTAAATTCCGCAGAAGGTAATTTATGGGTTGTCTAACAAAAAAACAAAAACACCTGCCACACACCATAATTGAGAAAGATAAAATTTAACATCATTAATTTTTTGGTAGGCTATTGAAGTCGTATGCAAGAAACAGAAGTAGGGGAATGTGGGGCAAAGTGAAATGGTGAACTATTTATTATGCTCTTAGCGCCACCTGTCTAGTAATATTTTAACTATGTAGTAACACATATAGTCTATTCCAGTCAAGAAAAAATTACCACTGAAAATCAAAGAATGATAAAACAAGCGATTTTCAAAAATTGATAATCATGGTCTAACTTGAAAGTCGCCCGTCAAGGTATGATGGGTGAAAATTGCTTCTACTCTTCTACATTGAACGAAGCAATTGCATGTTTGGTGATATTTTGATATTTGAAATTGTAACCCTATTTCCAGGGGATTAACCCTAAACTCCAGTGGATAGCGTTCATTTCCAACCTCTTTTTTTTTATTCTCCATTCCCCTGAAATGACTGTCTTACCAGTAAATCAATTAAATTACTGTATCGAGGTCATCCTTGTCACAATAAAGCCTTTCCATGCATGTTACACATTATCAAAACATATTATCAAATTATCATGCCGTGGCGCGAGTTTCATTGCAGAAACTCGCGGGTTACTCGAACATTGGTTATGATTTATATGAGAAGTCATTTATATGAAGTAAAAAATTATTTTTGTTATTATTAATGATAAAGTGCTTGCTATATTAACATTTTAAATATTAAGTGAGACGTACTAATATTCAGTGCAGTATTGATTTGTTTAACATTAAGCTTATTTGTATTTTGAACGCTTTGTACTGTTAGTCAAGTGCATGCGGGGCAAAGTGAAACAGTTCATTTCATTTACAAATTAAATCTTTCATCAAATCACTTACATACTCATTTATAAATAATTTTATTTGCATATCTCAATTTATTAATTCCCTTATTTATTCATTCTTTCACTTATATTCTTATTCATTCACTATTTTATTTACTCATTTATCTTTTCTCAATATTAACTCATTTCTTTATATATTTATTCGTTTATTGTTTCATTTCCTTTTTATTAATTCATTAACTCTTTGGTTTACTCATTTATCTGATCAAAAATATCTTAAATAATCGAATAGAAAATATTTCATTATAAAAAATATTTTATTTTTCACTTTGCCCCATGAAAAAAAGAAGTGAAAAATTTCCACCCTTTTTTTTAGAAATACAAAATTACTGCAAAAAATAAAAAATAATAATGTTTCATTGCAAGTCTTATTATAAAATACATTGTCCTTTCTTTATGTACCGTAATTTTCAGAACAAATTTCCAGCTCGTTCATTTTGAAAAAAGTAAGTTACCTTAACCATTTCACTTTGCCTCACATTCCCTACTATTATTTTCATAACGACCATTAAACTGAATGGGAATTATCTAACCTAAATTCAACAATGGCAAAATTTTGTGTTGTTTTCCCTAGACGAGAGGATTCTTGTCATTATTCAAAGATCAAACTACCTTGTTATATTACTAAATATTTTTCTTGCACTTTCGCAGATTAAAATGCAACATCATTTCGGGGACATCTCAAACCCTGGGGGATTTCGAATGATTAAAAAAATCCTTCGAGTCGAAGTTCAAAAGCAGACAAAATTATTGTGGGCAGTACCTGGTCAGAGTGGGTGAAATGCGTTGGAGACTGTAATAGGTAGTTCCAATGAGGTGTGTCAGGAACTTGCATTTGGGGTAAAAACATGAAATATTAATTGTTTCTGATAAATTTGATGTCACAGATCTCAAAACTGTTCTCAAAATCATCAAAATACTTACGGTTAATTTAAAAAATTTAATTCAAAAGTACGAAAAAATCATGTGATACCTAAACGCTCTGTGATTGGATATGACGTAACAGTTCACGACTTCTACTGCGGCTTCGTTGTTTACATTCCTCCATTGCGTTCTTCGAATTTCCGATCGTCATATTTTCTGCTATTTTGTGTTTGTTTTATACTTATTCTCTCCGGTTATATTGTTGTTGTTTATTTTTACATTGTTATTCTTCGTTTTTATAGTTATTTGTCGTTATTTCATCGTTTGTTATCTGTTAAAAATGTCGTCTGTATTAGACGGATATGTTAAAGGACAATCGGATAATCTGCCCAAGATCGACAGCATGACATTGTTTGCTTTCTTGGCAAAAAATCCGAATTTTATGGGAGCTGAAATGAAAGGCATAAAAACAAAAAGGTAAGTTTATTTTTGTTACTAATACTTCATTTAGGCGGTTTTTTTTTTTTTTTTTTTTTTTTGCGTTACATTACATGGTTTCACACGTTATCTTCAAACATGTCTTATTCAAAATTGATATTAATGAAGCAGATAGTATTTTATTGTAATTCATTCTATGTGAAAAAAGTCTCATTCCAAAAGGAAAACGCAATAAATGCTACTCATAACAAGTGTTTTCATCCTTTTTTTTTTTATAATGAAAACATTACTTTGGTGTGTTACTGCTCGAATGTATATTTCTTACAGAATGATTAAATGGGCGATAGAAAGCGAGTGGTTTCATTGTTGAATATTCAACACATATATATTATCATTTTTATGAAAACACTAAAATTAGTCACGATTTTTAAATTGCATTTTTAGGTTGTTAAGTACCAAAATAATGAATTTTTTCTAAGGGATGTTTGTCCCATTTTATTTCAGAAATCTTAATTTTTCAAAGATTTTTTAATTTACCTGCAAGAACCAGTGAGAGTTAAACACAAGATTTATTTATATTATATTGTATTATTATTATTTACTCAGATATGGTATAAATTGGTAAAGCATGATGTATTATTACAAATGCATAATGTACAAAATGAAAAGTGTGAAACTTTTACAAAGAAATTTGTAAGTTTTCAAAAAACACTTTGATACATAGATTTTTTTTTTTTTTTTTCAATTTAGCGCTGGACGTGAATCTTATGGAGATAATGCTGTAGCATATGTACAGCTAAAAAGAGAAGGGGCCACTTGTACCGTGAAAGCAAGAGTGACACCAGAACACAGCATTCATAAGAGTGCGTACAGGGTAACTCTTACATGCAATGAAGTCGATGAAGAAATTTTGTTGGTGATGTGTGAAGACTGTGCTGCATCACAAGGTTAGTTTCGAAAGGTTTCTTATTATTATTAAAAATAGCTAATATATGTTTTACTTCTTATAAAATTATATGCAAGTCCCTTAAAGACAAAAATAAAATGCAATGAAAATTGCAAACACATTTCAAAGGACATATCTTCCAATATATGTTATTTTAAAATTATTTAACTATAGCCCGGAGGGAATTTTGATGTAACATTTATCATGGTCATTCTTTGCAAAAGTTGAAACTAATGTAAAATATCATTTTCCTCCATTAGTTCTTCGATGCTGTCCCCTCTTAAATACTCCTATAAAAACCCATCATGTACCTCATGCGTGTCTAACAGTTATCTAATTTTGAAGAATAATGTTTATTTAAGTAACTGAATTTTTATTATTATCAAATTTATTTTCTGTAGTAATTTGAAATATCCTTGCGTTTAAGCTAAATTGTTTTTCTTGTTCTTTAAAAATCTCAACTTTGTCCTCGGAGGCTTCACTCTTTCTTGCTATTGCCGAATGTTTTATGAATCATACATATTGTTAAGAGTTTAAATATTTTTCACGATGGAGTTGCCATATGAAATCCCAGTTTTACCGAAAATGATAATATTCGAGCGTGCACACTTATACAGTGAAACCTACGTGTAATGATTCTGTCTTTTTCGATAACCTGTCTGTAATCATTTTTTTTCTTTAGCCCGAGCAAAGTGTCAGCATGAATAATCAAACCATCTACAACGATAACTTGTCTACTGCAATACTTTTTTTAGGTCCCAACAGTATCGTTGTAGACAGGTTCTACTGTACATCACTGGCGTAGCCAATGGGCCCGGGCATCACCCCGAAATTTTCGTCATCGATGTTGCAATAGTGCATGTAAAAAAAGACGTTTTTTAAAAAAAGTATTTGTGTATGTGTGTGACAGAAGTTGCATTATCAGGAGGGAGGGGGGCAGGGCCGTCGAGAGAGGGGGGGCAAGCCTATGCATTGCACAGGGGCCCGCGAAGCGGGCCTAAGAAAAAGATAAATCCCCCCCCCCCTTTCTTTTGAAAACTTTTATGTTTGAAGGAAGTTTTCCTCTTATAGTAAAAATTAAAAAGTTTTCAATCGAAATAAGTTCTGTGAAAGTGATCATGTTCGGACTGAGTTACCCTATCGACACCGTTAACCAAAAAGAAGTATTATTATTATTTTTTATTTTTATTTATTTTTTTTCCGTGAATTCAAAGCTAAAAAAAAAATCGCTTCTTTTTGAAAAATAAACAGAACTTTGCTGAAATGGACAAGGGGCAAAAAAAAAAAAAAGACTTTTAAACAAGCGCTTGCATTTTTAGCGTTCGAAACTCAAAACAAGGCAAGCGACGTAGTTTGATGAAAAGATTTTAAAAATATGAGTTGATTTAAGTTTTGGGTACAGTGATACAAATTGAAACTATTTCTAGTGTTGTTTCTAGAGTAAAAACGGGGGGGAGGGGGGCATTTTGATTTTGAAAGAGCATTCTTCATCAAAGTGTATAGAATGCCCTTACATGTGTAAAAGGGGCACAGTTATGTCACCATTAATTAGAATCAGTGCTGGATTTACCTATAAGCTAAACAAGCTATTATCGCTTAGTTCCTCCGCTTCATTGGGGGCCCCCCGACTCTCGAAAATATTGCATGATTTGATCCTAAAATAAGGAAAAATTCTTTTTAAAATGAATCTCATTTTCACGTGCTTGAAAACCTTAAGAAGTTGCCAATCCCTTGAGACATTTTAAACTTCCTCAAATGCAAGGAGGGGGAGGGGATGCCAAAATATGCCAAATTCAGCTTCTTGCTGCATTCTGCATAAAAAATGTAAAAAAAAATGGCTATTACGTTTCTGTAACACATTGCTTGCTTGAGATATATTTTCGTGACTAGCATGTTCACATTTGCTATTTATTTTTTAAACGTGAATTTCGTATTTTGAAAGTTCTTTTGTTATTGCTTGTTTTTATATTACTTCTACTGCATATTGTCAATCTCTTTGGCATTAGAAAAAATTACTACACTATCTCTATTCCTTTTCTTTTTCTACACTACTTGTTATAAAAAAAAAAACAAGGAGTGCAGATTAATAGGGGTTTCTTACTAAGTTAGAATGTAAACTATACAATCAAGCTTCAAAATATAAGAGATTGGAAATGGAAAGTACAAGTGAATTGTTTTGAATAACTTTGATTGTTCTAGAGGTCTTGAAAATAATTAAAAAAGTTTCTGAAACTGATTGAAAAAGTGCTTCAATTTTATTTCCTACCAGGTGCATAAAGTAGGAATTGTCCAAGTGTTATTTTCTCGTTGTCTAATTTCTAAATAATTCCACCATTTCTTTTTAAGTATTTTTTAATCTTGATCGTTTTCCAGTTAATTCAGTATTGTGTTTGTTGATGAGTTGAAGGGATGATGATCAAAAACTAATTATACCCATAGTCGATGTGAGCAAGGGACAACGCGTCATTGTTTCTCCTCCTTCGCTCTTCCTCTTTGTCGATTTATATCAACAATTTGTCGAATCACGAGCAATTTGTATTTTGTATTGTCTTAGTTTGTAAAAAAATATGAAGTTTAAGAAATTTATTGTTTTCCATTTTTTTCCTGATGTTTTTGTAGTTCCTATTATCCCGTATAAGGCCTAAAAATGCAGATTTTTTAAATGTATTTTTCAAAAAAAAAAACCCCGGACCCCCTAAAATTGGAGATATTCTAGCCTCAACCCAAAGGAGCTCCCTGCATCACTCTTCTAATGTCCTTCTTCCTCCAAGGTCAAAAAAAAAAAAAGACAGCTCAGCAGAAATTGTTTATTTGTTTATTTATTTTTTTGTTAAACACACACACACGCGGAGCAAAAAACACATCGCGAGGGAAAAAGTTATAAAATGGCCTGTTTTGCTATTGACATAAAGTTGTCCGAACTACAAAAAGGGTTCCCCATTGCAAACCAATTTTAACTGAAAAAAACCCTTATTTATTAGACCAACTAACATTATTTATGATATTTATGTGAAAATGTAGCCGAGAAAGAGGAGGTTAAACTAAAAAATTAAGGGGCCCTGAAGAAACTTGCATAGGGGCCCACAAATCCTGTCGACAGCCCTGGAGGGGGGGGGGCAGAAAAATGTCCATTCTCCATTAAGTAATACTTCAAGTGGAAATAAGATTTTTTTGCACTTTTTGTTGTCTTTTGTGTGTGTGTAACAGCAGTGGCATTCAGGGAGGGGAGCACCAAATTTTCGTTATCAATGCAGTACTTTATGAGGTTATTATACTTTGTTATATTAACAATGTTCATAAATCATAAAGATATAGTAGATAACTATTAGGTTATTTTTAATAATAAATTAACTATTACTATGATTAATATACTTTTTTTATTAAAAAGACCGTAGTTGAAAAAATAAATATCGAAAGTATCATGATATTTTCAAAATAAATATCGGATATATATCGGCAAACCCTGGTTTTCAATAATATAAGATTTACCCATATTGAAATTTCCATATGGTTCAAATCTCTAGACAGGTCCATCTACCATGTTTAGTAAAATGTGTTGTAATGCTGTTTGTTGAAAATTTTCTTTGTTTTGTAGGAGGATGTAAACATGCCATTTGCGTTGTTAACATGGTTGCATCGACGAAGCGAAGAACCATCTCCAACCTCCGTTCGCTCTTACTGGAAAGGTTCAAGACTTTCAACGGTTGGAAAATCGTTGAAGTTTATCAAAGCTAAGGAGCTAGGAAAGAGGAAAATTGATCTGCCTCTGACGGGAAGTGGCTTCTTAGCTACTGTATTGAAAGAAGTGGAAACTAATGAGAGGCACAATAGTGTGCTCCCAAAATACTTCAAAAAATTTTTCTGACGTCAGCGAAATGTCTTTGCACCTGCTTTTAATTAAATTTATTAAAAACAACTTGGGAAATTGTGCAGATGACTTTTTGAAGTTTTGCTCGAGCGAAATTACTGATGAAGTGTGTGTGAAAGCTGCACTGGAGACGACTCAACAACATAAGAGGCGCAGTATGGTTCGAGCTGCGCTATGCCAGAATAACAGCATCCAAGGCACATGAGGCTGCGCAATGCCACACTCCAGATGGATCCCTTGTTGAGCTCATATTGGGTGCATCCAGCCTTAAAGATACTGCAGCTATGGCACGGGGGAGAAATCTGGAGAACTATGTCAAAAAAGAAGTGGAGAAGTTGCACCAAATAAAGATTGAGCAAGTTGGATTTTAAGTGTCAAAGGAGTTTCCTGTTTTGGGGGCATCTCCAGATGGCATTTGCAGCGAATTCACCATTGAAATTAAATGCCCAACAACGGAAAAAGCATTCAAGACGTACATAAAAAATGGACACATCACCCCAAAGTTTTATGGCCAAGTCCAAATGCAAATGTTTTTTTCATGAAAAGAGACAATGTTTATTCTGTGTTGCAGATCCGGAATTTGAGACATCAAAGAGGGTTACTGTTGTAAAAGTAGACTATGATCAAATCTATTGTAATGATGTACTGCAAAAGTGCACTAATTTTTGGAAGCTGGCTGTATTTCCAGTACTAAAAAAAAGTATTCAATGAATGAATGACAAACAAATACGCCAGCAAATGAATGTTTAAAAATTGAATGAAATATTAACTTATATGTATTGTTGAAATAATTTATATAATAGTAGTCAATGAATCAGAAATTAAATTTGAAATGCACCATATAACTCAGAATTTTATTTATGTAAAGAGTATACAGAGGTAATACAGAAATTTTATTTATATTCATAATCATCTCTTAGTTTAAAATTCATATAATAAAAAATAGTAGAACACTCTTGCACACTGATGCAATGAGAACCACGTATATGACATCTGTAGGGTACAAATACATGATTGTACAGTTCTTTTAGATTCCTTTTTACCTTTCTTGAAATATGTTTTGAATATTTATAAATGCATAGTTGGACACTTTTGAATCAAAATCAAATGAACATTTTAAAGAGCTGATTAAGTTAACTACAGATAAAACTATATACATATTAACAATTTTTACGAAAATCATTCATTAACCTTCAGCCAAATCTTTCTAAGCAAACAACTTTAAAGAAATGTGATGTGCTGTGCATTGAAAAAAAACAAAACAAAACAAATAAAGTTATCACAGGTAAACTATATACATATTATTTTTGAAAACATGGATAGCAATTTATTTTATATATGAAAGTAACATTTTAATGAACATTGGAAGACTTATTTTATATATGAAAGTAATATTTTAATGACATTTATTTACATATTAGCTAAACTATATACATATTATTTTTAAAAACATGGATAACAATTTATTTTATATATGAAAGTAACATTTTAATGAACATTGAAAATTTTATTTTATATATAAATGTAATATTTTAATGAAAATTGAAAAAAACAAATGAAGTTATCACAGGTAAACTATATACATATTAGCAAAGTTTAAGAAAATAATTTCTGAAAATTTTAACCAATTCTTTCTATGCTTAATAACTACAGAAATAAACTGATAAGTAATGATAGTTGTTGTTGCTAATATTCCTCCCAAAATAATAGACACAAAGCATTTTATGCAGGAGCATAGGACACAAATGATCACCTTAAAAACCTCATTAAGTTCCCACAAATTAAGCTGTATACATGTTGAAAAAACTTAAAAAATAAATACATGGTAAACAAATAATTTTACATTACTTTACATGATGATTAAAAGTATTTGATAAGTACGAAAATACGTTCTGATTTTTTTTTTAAACGTTGTTACAATGTACATATTGACGAAATGAGAAAATAAATTCATGGAAACATAGATATTTTAAATTACTATACACTGATTAAAAGTACTTGATACCTTCGAAAATATATTCTGATTATTTAAAAAAACATTATTGACAGTGTGTTTTAAGTATAAAAGTAACATTTTAATGAACATTGAAAATAATAGATTAAGTTATCAGAGATCAAATTAGATACATACACAACACAAAATGAAGGGAAATAATTCCTGGTATTTTAAGGGAATCTTATAAGATTGTTTAACACTTTAAAATAAAAACACATTCAACTCTGAAAATTGCTATAGCTACAATTTTTTTTTTTTAATATTTCAAAGTGTGATTAAAAGTATTTCAATACCTTTGTATAAGCAAAGCATTACATTTAATAAGAAACTTGAAGTAGACTCATGATTTCATTATATATGTTAGAACAACATTTAGTTTGATATTTTAAAAAATGATTGAGTTACAGGTTAAGCTATAGATATATGCAGTTAAAAAATCATTGAATTTAGTTACAAATGGAATATAAACCCTCAAATGAAATTCTTGCTATCTCTATACAACTTGGCATTAAAAAATATTAAATTTGTTTTTTCATCAAAATTGTCCTGCATATTGATAATGCCGCATCCGACAATCATAGCAAAATCCAGCAATGGTATTAGATTTTTGTCTATGCAGGCATGCGGGCTCAGCATTCGAAACTCACGCAATCGGCCAATCACTCTTTCAACGTGGATTCTAAGAGCAGCTATCCGCTTTGACTGTTTGCACTTCTGCCTTAGAGCTTTTTTGTGCCACAGAGACTGATGGAGGGCGAACGAGAGCACACCCTTTCTGCTCTAAGAGATGAGCAACATTCTTAAATCCTCGATCTGCCATGATAAGAGCTGGGCTATTTAATTGATCCAAGTAGCCACAGTTCTGAACTATTATGGCATCGGATGCCCTTCCTCCAAACCCTTCGGACACAAAGGACACCAGTCCATCTGGCGTGCATGAAATTAGGTATTTCACTGTGTTGCAGTTATAATAAGCTGACCATGTGAGAGCTTGGTGCACAGGGTTACTAGGTCTCTCAATTTCAATTTCCATACAGTCGATGATGGAATTGACTTTAGCATACCTAGCTCGAAATGGGATAGGCATGCGTGCACAAATTTCTTCGTTTTCTGGCCACAAAATTAGCTCCTGTAAAAATTTGGCCAACACAGGAAGCGACTTTGAAAATACCCTGCTTACTGTACTTAAGTGGCATCCAAAGTCAATGGCCAGAATTGAAAATGGCAAGTCAAGCCTTATTTTCTTTAACACCATGTAGATGTCCCGAACAGGTATTTCTGCATGTTGCTGAAGATTTTGAATTAGAAAAAAACTTTCTGTGGGAAGACCCAGAAACAGCTTTGGGTTGTCTCTCGATAAAAAAGATAGTAAATGAACGCATGCGATCATTCCTCTCCCATCTTTCATCTTCATCCTCCGAACCATTCGAAGCTTTCACTTGGGCTCCACTGCGAAGCTCCACTGCTGCTTTTACTGGGGGATTCAAATTCACTATCTCCACGGTTGTTCATTTTCCTCTCGAGGTATGAGAAAGTCCTTGGCAGGCAAACAGCTTAAATCAGTTATAAATTCAGGTACATTAAATTTTCACCGGTGATGTTGCAACTGATCTTATAGCAACTGATGTATTGATTCCTTTGCTCCTAAAATATTTCACCGGTTTTTTTCAATATATTTTCCTCTGTTTGTGTACTTTTGTCGCAGAAAACGTAGGTATAGCAATATCAAGATCTTCTTGGGCATCTTGTGTAGGTTCACTTCTGTTTTGTGCAGCAGCTGAAGCAAATGCTTCTTGCACAAGGAACATCTGTGCCCGTTTTCTTTGCCCCTTTCCGTTCTATTGGCACCTCCACATTCTGTGATTGGCAATGGAAAAGGTGAGGG
Source organism: Uloborus diversus (assembly GCF_026930045.1). Lineage (NCBI taxonomy): Eukaryota > Metazoa > Arthropoda > Arachnida > Araneae > Uloboridae > Uloborus > Uloborus diversus. The sequence goes on along the minus strand of NC_072734.1, from coordinate 53,142,331 downwards.
ACAGTGCCTGGTTTTAACTTCAGTCTTCTGACATCTTTCGTCAAACTCCACTGAAGATAATTTTCCATGTCATCCTTTAACTGTAAATAAATAAAAGAGCCTAATGTACTTCACATATTGAAAAATATGATATAATATGCATTAACAATGAAGAGTCAATAAATATCCAAATATATTTTAATGCTATTAGATTTGAGAAGTATAGTGGCTAACTCGGATTTTGGAAGAGGGCAAGGCTACTTACTTTCTATTCTCCAACAACTCAATGCAACATTCACACTGCATCAGCACATCCCGTCACCAACGTACTTTCTCCCTAAAACCAGTTTTCAGCCAGCTTTGCCATGACAGCAAGCCGTATTGTACGCTTTATGTGGGGAACCTGATGTGCGAACGCTGTTTGAGTTACGCTTAAGTATACAGTCAAATATTTTTGGTTGTTAATTTTTTTTAAAGGTAATATCATGAAAAGTAGAAGCAATTCACTTTTGGCTACATTACTGGCTTACAAGCTAGGCTGCAATCAAAAAGCTTAACAGTGTTAGAAATCAATAAAAAATTTTACTCGCCCATTGGACAAGTGAACATGATTATAAACTGGTCCACAGACAACTTCACTTGTCTAAGTTAAACTTAGCACTAAATAACCACCCCACATTTTTTTTATTCTATAAAAAAATTGGTGTTCCAAGGACCACTTGAGTATTTGTTTATGGTGGTCCAAGCCAAGTTTTTACGGGTCTGATACCAGTGGACCAGCAGTAATTTCGAAATCCCGCTAAAAAAACAAGAAGTTTTCGTAGTGTGCAAAACTTTGTAAGTAGATTTTTTACATTTTAAACAGTACCATAGCTTTAACCCAAAATATCAAATTAATTTTTTCTTCTTCTTTTTTTATAATCAACGTACGGATACATTGAGCTTACGAATGCAATTTTAAATTTAGCTTAGGTCTTTGCACCCATAAGTTTTAATAATTGGTGTGAAAATCAGTTCCTTGTAACCTCAAAGCATTTACCTGCTATTTCTTACGATTAGAAATATTTTTTCTAGTTTTTTTGAAACCGGGACAAACTGCCCCCCCCCCCACCCTTTTATTTTATTTATCTATTTTTTTTTTTACGTAATAGACAATGATTAGCTTGCAGATACTTTTGAGTTGCGTGCACAGATACTTTATAATTTTATATGACTCTGATCAACGTATTCAATCATTAAATAGTAAATTACTCATAATAAAATCGTATTTTAGCAAAATGTGAAATTTAAGTTTTGTATGAACTCAGAATAAAGTAGAGCCCATTATAGTGAAAGCATATAGACTATTATTTTTTAAAGGAAATTGACCAAAAAATTTTTTGATACACTAACTATCAAAATTTCATTCAATGTAGTTAATTTAACATACATGTGTATGTGTGTAAATCATCATGACAATTTATTAAGTTTAAAATAATAAAATAAGTATTAGTGTAATTGATATATATTGATGTTTTTTTTTTATTTGAACATTTTTGCTAAATTACAAAGATAGTAATAACTAAGTCCAATTTCATTGATCTGTGAATATTATTTATTCTCCTAGTGATAAGACATACTGATAAATATGATTTCCCACTGCACAGTATACCTACCCTTCGAATTATTTAAACTAGAGATGGAAGTTTCTGGCTCTTTTAGACATTTCTATTGTTGAAACTTCAAAAAAAAAAAAAAAATAAAAATAAATAAATAAATAGCTTTTAGCATTTATATCAGGCCAGGAATTAATTTCTTTTAAAGTAATATTCTATTTATAAGTATAAAAATTTGTTCAAATTATTAATTTGTTGTCAAATATTTTTCATCGCTTCATGTCTTCTCTAATTTAAACAGAAAACAAATTCTAAGTTCACAGAAATTATGTATCTGGTTGTTTTATGTCTTTAAACAAAGTTTAATTCAAAGATTTTCGAAACTTGCTACTCCCTAGTACTTGATTGATGTTTAGAAAAGAAAGTTCTTTCGCTGTTTTTTTTTTTTTTTTTTTGATAAAATACTACTTGAATATCTTTTACGATATTACAGAAATTAATAACAAACAATGAGTAAAATGTTCTGTTCCCCATAAAAGTTGATTAGATAGTTTTGCAGTATTTAAAAGGGCGATTCTCGAAAAAATGTCCCGTGCGTAACACTAAGATTTTTTTTTTTTTTTCCAGCTAACGAAATGCTTTAATATACTATCAAAGCATCAGTTAATCCCATTTTTTAATTAATAGTTCCTTGAATAAAGTTAAAACTTAGTGTTACGCACGGGACATTTTTTCGAGAATCGCTTAAAAGCATCACAGTAAATCAACTTCCTGAACGATGCCTTTATATATTTCATTACAAATGAAATACTATGAAAAAATATTGATTCAAATGTGTACTTACCGAAAAATGATCTTCACAACACCATAAAGACGATTTATTCGATAGTTTGGAGTTGAGTTTCTCGTCCCCTTTTCATCGCCTTGATCCATTTTTTACGGATTCCGTTTTTCTTTCGGAACACTAAAAAATAACTTGTCTTTGCACTTGACTGTTGTACTTTTACATCGAGGTACGATGCAATATTTGTAGTAAGGTTTTTTCGCGTCAGCCATGGCAAACCAAAGAAAAAAATACGATGTAAACAAGGTGTACTTGGATCTCAATATCGAGATCGGCTAGTTTTTCCCCCTATCAGTAAGTGAGCTCGGCGCCAAGCGTGAACTGTGACGTCGGTACGCCAACTTTGTATTCTGTTGCGTTTCTGAGATACAAAATATAGTGCGGGATTAAAACTCTTTTGTAACAAGAATCAGGACTCCAAAATAGAAAAAAAAAGTTATTTTTGTTCAAGATTTTTTGTTTTTCAGCGTTTGAAAATAATTTTAGAAAATGTGCAAATTCCTGATTGCTTCTGCTAGCTTACTCTTACTTGCCGTAGGTGGCGCTGCTGTAGGGCATGACAGGGCATACCGAACATTACGTAGGAGCTAAAATTAAAAAATTGGAGATAATTAGTACAAAAGGTATTAGAGGAACCTGTCCTCTATTTTGAGGCAAGAGATGGTACTAATAGCTCTATCTGGTGGGTGGGTGCTGCTATACAGCATGATGTAGAAAAAAAACGAGCTGATGTGTTCATCACATGACTTCCTTTTACACCAACTTAATGTTATTTCCCATTATTGGTAAATTTAATGTGATTCAATAGTTAACTCTCTAAATATCACCAACAGTGACCAAATTGCAACCAAATTATAAAAAAAAAATTAAATCGCCAAATTTGACACTAAGTTGGCGAAAAAAACTTGGCGACCAAAAGACTGGTGATATATCGCCAAGTGTCCACCAAATTATAACACCTCTTGAGTTTGCATCGAAATTAACAATGATTCCCCCCCCCCCAAAAGGGGCAAAAGACCCCTTTAGAAACACCCGATTGCAGCCAAAAGGGGAGTTGCACAACTAGACCCCCACTAGAAGTCTACGTACCAAATTTCCACTTTCTAGAAACATACCATTCTTTAGTTATGCGACCATACATACGCACATACGTACATCACGAGAAAACTGGTTGTAATTAACTCGGGATCGTCAAAATGGATATTTCGGGAGTCGATACGTTCGTAGGCACTTATCCACGTGTGGTCGGGTTGGAAAAAAAAAAATTAATTTGGATTTTGACATCTTGAATTCAAATTATGTTTTTCGCAATCACGAGGGTGTGTGTGTGTATGTATGTGTGTGTTTGTGGGGGTATGTGTGTGTATGTATGTGTATTAGGCGTGTGTGTATATATATGTGTAGGCGTGTGTTTGTATGTGTGTGTATTTATGTTGTAGGCGTGTGTGTTTGTGTCTGTGTGCAGGCATGAGTGTGTTGGTATGTGTGTGTAGGTGTGTATGTATGCGTGTGCATTCAGGATATGGACGCAACCTGGAGACTGGTTTCGCTAGAGGAGCAGCATCGGGACCTGCCGGTCGACGGTGGTGCTGCAGAGGGAGGCGGAGGGGGGGGTGGTAAAATCATAGGAACGCCAAAAACAGTCAAGTGAGAACAATAAGCAATGTGATTGCTCAAAAAAAAAAAAAAAAAACTCAACATTCATTCAGGGGTGAGCAAAATGGAAATTAAGGCCGATTTTTGAGTGAATTTTTTTTTTTTTTGCGAATACAATACTTCTTTTTTTGTAAAAGGAGGTAAAAATCAATGAAAGCCTATCTAGGATCTGACGCGTTTTACTCGAAACTTGAAAATCTACACTTAGGGTAACGGCACCAGTAACAGACATGCTTAAAACATCACTCTCAGGGTAAACTCAATTTTCTGAGCTTTTTAATGTTTTTAGTCTTTTAAAACTACTTTTCTCTCATGCAACTACACCTCATCTAACGTTTGGATGATTCTGGACCCTCTGAATTGGTTCATTCTATTTTTATTTGCTCAATTTCGAAAAAAAAAGGTTC